>NW_007732040.1:93105-94861 GCF_000696425.1 Galeopterus variegatus | reverse complement strand
GACAGATAGACAATAAAAAGTAAATATATAGTATCTTAGGTATGTTAAAAAGTGCTGTGAAGAAAAACAAAACAGATTAAGGTAGATACCAGGATATGGGAGGGGAGGTGCCATCTCCCATAATGTTGCTGGTGATGGTCATTCAGAGGATAGGACATTTGAGGACAGACTTAATGAACGGAGGAGAGTGCCAGGGGTACAACCAGGGGAAGAGCCTTGCAGACAAAGGGAACAGTGGAGACCCTGCTGGGCATGTTTGTAAAACAGCCAGGAGACCAATGTGGCAAAGAGAAGAGAGGTGGGAGATGGAGCACTTTATAGAAGGCGCTGTTAGAAGGAATTTGGATATTTTGAAGCTTGAAGCCCTTGGGGTGTTTTGAGTATAGAGATGTGTGGTGGTTTTAAAACATGTCCNCAACCCTCGGTGTTGCTCCCGCCCCTCGCTCAGCCAGTGAGCGGCCGGTCTGTATGTGGGATCCGAACCCTCGATGGGAGCACCGCCGCGCTTCTCAAGCGGCGCACTATAGCAGTGCGCCACCGGGCCAGCCCCAGTAGGCATTTTTTTTAAAAAAAACCTCTCAACCATAGGATCATTCAAAAATCCCTTAGCCCAGTATGCTAGAGTTCCATTCCCTTGTATATACTCTGTAACGAAGTCCAGGGTTTCTCAACCTTGGCACTACTGACATTTTTGACCAGATAATTCTTTGTCATGAGAGGATTATTCTATGCAGTGTAGGAAACTTAGCATCATCCTGGCCTCTATTCAATATATTCTAATAGCACCCCCAGTCATGACAAACAAAAATATCTCCAGACATCACCAAAAGTCCCCAGGAAAGCAAAATCACTCTCAACTGAGCACCACTGGTACAGGCATACTGAAATACTTTCATCTCTTTAAAAAGATTGCATTGTTTTTTTCAGCTCTGAGGTTTTATAAACCCCCTATATTTGCCTGAAAAACTCTTAGTCGTACTTCAAAACCCAGCTGTAAAATTTCCTCCTCTGTAATGCTTATCTTCCTACTTAAATAAGCTGTTTATCTGTTCACTGACTACATCTACAGCTATGAGTTGGAGTGGTGTCATAGTTTACAAGGAGGTTTGTTAGGTTTCACATTAAATGTTATTCATGGTTAAAATTGCCATTTGAATTCTCTTAAATAGTTTTAATCAGTAGGATTGGAGCCTTCAGAAACCCCAAAGCTAAGAAATACCACGTTTGATTTCTCCTTGTCTCTCAGGTATGTACTTCTTGTCTGTGAGGTGGATGAAGCCCAAGATCTAGTTTGAACAAAAAAAGTGGCAACAGAAGGTTTACAATAATTTTCTTTTTTTATACACCTGATTTAAATGCTGTGATTTGTTTCTATGCTGTGCCTCCAGGATGCCTCCACCATTATAAATATACTCCGCCATCATAATTATGCATTTACAAATCCCCAGTTCAGGTGTGAGCTCCTTGAGGGAAATGCTGTGCTTTGATTGGTTTACAACTTTGCCACTCAGTCCTTGGCAGGTGTATAGCTTTATATGGTGTCAATCACACCTTTGCTTCTTGCTCATTCATTCATGTGTTCATTCATTCATTCATTCAGCATATGCTGTAGAATGTGTAGTCTATTATGCACCAGACACTGCAATGCTCAAACACAAAAGACCGCTGCCCTCTTGGAACATACCATCTTAGGCGGACAGATAGACAATAAAAAGTAAATATATAGTATCTTAGGTATGTTAAAAAGTGCTGTGAA
>NW_007732040.1:89699-91351 GCF_000696425.1 Galeopterus variegatus | reverse complement strand
AAATAAATAAATAAATAAATAAAGTTGTAATCATAAGTATAGCGGTTTCCTGACTTCTGTGACTCATTGTAGTGAATTATCAAACCTGAGAGGCTTGTGGGAAGCTCCAAATTGTAGCTATCTGAGTAGAAGAGTGGGTGCTTTGGGGACACCTGAAAGTTGTACCTGCCATCTGAAGCTGGACAAATCTCATGAGGGACTTTGCCCTTAATGTATGGGTCTTGCAAACTCTGGGTAGTTAGTGGCAAAGCTGAATTTCACCCAGTTGGTGAAAGAGAATTGCTTTCAGAGGTGAATGTCCCAGATAAGTCCTGACCTACAGCCCAAATCCGCTGCCAGTCATGCGAGTGAATGAGACTTCTATTAATTCCAGTTCCCAACCTCCCAGCCACACAAGTGGCATTGATTGGAGCAGGGACAAGCCGTCCCCACCAAGCCATTCCACCATTACAAACTCATGAGTCTTACACATTTTGTTATTGTTTTCAGCCACTATGTTGGGATATGGTTTGGTACACAGCATTAGATGACCAGAACGGAGTGACATGATCTGACACATGTCTACTACATGGAGACAAGCTGGGGCAGGGTAGAGAAGGTGCAAAGGAGGATGGGTCAGGATGCTGATACCAGAATACCAGTGTGGGAGGATGGCAGCATGGATCAGGGCAGTGGCAGCACAGGTGAAAAGTGGCCCTGAGCTGGATCTGTTTCAGAGGTGAAGCCAACAGGAGTTGCTCACAGATTAGTTGTGGAGTGTGAGACAGACTCTGCATGTACTAAACCAAGCCAATTTTCACCTTGCGTTCTGTGTTCCTGACTCATCTTCCTCCCACTGCAAAGCATGATGGAAGAACTAGAAGGTGAGACATGGAGCATTTGCTCTTTTGTTCTCAGATGCAGCTGCCAGTCCCATGTCAGAAACCATACATTTTAAGCAGTATGGCTCTAAGAACATTGGTCACTCATGACTGCAAAAGAACAGTATTGTCAAGGAAGGTGAGACCCAGAGCCAGCTCTCCATGAAGAATAAAAAATCATGAAACTTAATTACCCTTAATTAGCTATCTTGCCCATTCCATTCATGCTAGCCCTGTATTTGACCTAACAAAAATATAAGATGTCACGTATGAAGAGAACATATTTACAAAAGCCACCAAGAATGTCCACAAAACCCTTCACCTGTTGTGTTTGTGTTCCAGCCACTTGAAGTGACCTTTTGCTTCTTTAACCAAAATCCTATTTATCCTTTAAGAGTCAGGTCAAATTCTACTTTCTCAGTAAAGATTTTTTCTGACCAAACCCACCTTTGAGTCCATTTTTCTGTAAAATTCTATAGCAATTTTTACTTGTTCAGTTTATCATGTAATTAGCCACAGAGTTTCATGTGGCTTTCCTTCTATTATTGTAGAACTGTTACTTAGATTATTAACTGTTATAAAAACACAATACTTTATCAAATCTGTAACCCTATAAACTCAATCAAAATCAAGTTTTCCCAAACTGAGATTTTATCCTCGTTGGACACACTGATTACAGCCAAAGAAAAACACCTCTGTATATTAACAAAATTTGAAATAATTTTGTCTATTTTATATTTTAATTTACAGTCTACCAGTTTGCTTCAGGCACACACACACACACACACACAC
>NW_007732040.1:87904-88724 GCF_000696425.1 Galeopterus variegatus | reverse complement strand
AGTATGACTAAAAAAGCAATAAAAGTTAAAGTCTAGAAGGATTTGAAAGTTAAACATTCAAAATATTAAAATTCAGGGAAAAAACACGTACACACAAAATTCTCAGCAACTGTTTGGATGCCACCAAATTACACTGCTATGAGAAACTGTTTAATGAAATTGCATTACATTCCCTATCATAGTCTTTAACACATTTTGTATCATTGCTTACTTAATTATCTGGGAATAAAACACTGAAAGGGCAAGAACTTTATCTACTCTATTCACCATCTATTCATAATAACCAGCACAATGGCTGGCATTTAGAAGGCCCTTATCTAATACATAATTGTTGAATAAAACACAATAGTTATATAAATTAGGCAGCTGTTAAAATGATACATTAGAATTAAAGCATGTAAAGGTATGCGGATAGTTTCAATGCATATATATGTACAAATACAATGACATTATAATTGTGGAAACCAAAATGCAGGGTCCTATATACTTATGCAAATAAATATGTCTGAAAGAATAAAGTAGTAGCAAAATAGAAAACCCAGTGGTAAATTAGTTAAAAGACTTGAACAGACATAACAACCTAAATGAAACTCCTGGATGTAATGTAGAGTGTAATAAGCCATACAAAAAAGAACAAATGTTATAGGACACCACTTACATAAAATTCAAAAACTGCTAAAACCAATGATGGTCAGGATAGTTGTTACCTTTAGGAATAAGGGGCTATTACTGGTGTAGGGTTAGGGGTGAGGAGAGGTTCTAGGGCATCAAGGATATTGTATTCTTCTGATCATAAATATGTTACCATGTAACCACTTAG
>NW_007732040.1:85804-87036 GCF_000696425.1 Galeopterus variegatus | reverse complement strand
CTAGGGCATCAAGGATATTGTATTCTTCTGATCATAAATATGTTACCATGTAACCACTTAGTGCCATTTTCTTTATAGATGTTTCATTTCAATAAATAAATTTATTTAAGAATATCCATATGGGTTCTTACTGGGTATAGAACTTACGATTGTTAACTGATTTTCTTATTTTTGCTCATTTTCACTTTTTATTTTCTGGAGTATTATTATAATAATACTTTTATAATATAAAAATGTATTTTTATTTTAATGAGAGGATTTGAGACCACTATTAAAATTCAACGGACTGGTGTATCAGGAAATGTACAGAACACTAACATTGGATGGTTGTGGAGAGTTTAATGCAGTGAAATCTACTAGGGATCTTGCAGTATTCCAAGGTGTTGAGATAGGACATGCTCAGTTTCCACAGGTTTGGGTTACAAAACACACTTCTGGGTTTAAAGCCACTCCTCTAGGACTCAAGCCCCACCTCTGAGTCCTAAGCTATGGTGGCATATTGCACCCACTTTTGGCACCAACACATGGAAACTGAGACTACAAGGGGCAGACTTAAATAAATGCAGTAGCTGAGCATGCTCAGTAGAAATGAATAATATAACCTTAGTAATGGAGCATGCTCAGTAAAGTGGAATTTATCCTTTGAATAACCTTCTACTGGAGGCTCTGGGGAGCACCAAATATTTTTGAGTATATTTGGTGCAAGTGGTGGAATTTGACCAATGAGCATGCTCTAAAAGAGACCAATGAGCATGTGCAAGACTAGGTTACATAACTGGGAACCACCCCTTTAGTTGAATATTCATTAGATAGTATGAATATGTATTAGGTAGTGAAACCATAAAAGTAGAATCCTGGTAGAAGGCTGGGCTATTGCTCATTCTCTGGGACCAGCCTTCCCTTCACTTGTGGAGTGTGTATTTCTTTTTGTATCAAACTTGCCTTTGGCAGGCTGCTGTTCAGTTTAGAGCCAGCCTGCACTTTGTCTGTGAATATGTATTTCTTACTTTTGTATTAAACTTGGTGTGGGCCCTGCCCAGTCTCTGGAGCTAGGCTGCATTTTCTCTGTGGATTCTGTGTCTCTTATCCATTACATTAAATCTGTTCTCACTTTCTACTATGACTGCTCTTGAATTCTTTCCTGTGGCAGAGTTAAGAACCTAGTAAGAGAATGGGGTGGGTTGAGGCTGGCTATTGGGCCTCCCCAGACCTTTCTTCTGGTATCAGTGTGA
>NW_007732040.1:84240-85712 GCF_000696425.1 Galeopterus variegatus | reverse complement strand
ATGGGGTGGGTTGAGGCTGGCTATTGGGCCTCCCCAGACCTTTCTTCTGGTATCAGTGTGATGGTTAATTCTAGGTGTCAACTTGATTAGATTAGTGAATATTGAGAAACCAGGTAAAGCATTATTTTTAGGTGTGTCCATGAAGGTGTTTCCAGGAGAGATTAGCATGAGAGCCTGAGTGGACTGGGTAGGAAAGATCCACCCTCAATACAGGTGGGCACCATTCCAATCCGCTGAGGGCCCAGAGAGAACAAAAGCACAGAAGAAAGGTGAATCGCTCTCTAGTGCTGGAGCTGGGATACACTCTGCTGTCCTGTCCATGGACATCAGAGCTCAAGACTCTTCAGCTTTTGGGTTCCAGGACTTACACCAGTAGCACCATTCGCTTCCCTAGTTCTGAGGCCTTTGAACTTGGATTGGGTCACACTAACGGCATCCAGTTTGCAGACAGCCTATCATGGGACTACTGGCCTTCACAATCACGTGAGCCAATTCCCCTAATAAATCCCCTCTCATGTACTTATAACATAGCCTGCTGGTTCTGTCTCTCTGGAGAACCCCAACTTATGCACAAGGCTAGCACCCAAGAAAGCAATCATCACCCTAGGAGGGAATCTGCCGTCATGTCAGAGGAATAAACAATGCGGTCCTATTGTCATCCCTTCTGCAACCCATAAAGATCATCCTCCAAAGGCACGACACAGGGCAGAGAATAAATGTGGAGCAGCAGAGGGAAGGTGACCGTCCCCACGCTCTGGAATTCCTGCTCCTCAGTCTTATGTTTTAAACTTGCGAGAGAATGGGCCACCCGAGTCCAGACCCTGCTTCTCCCTCTCCCTGCACTGGAAATGTGCTTCATTATCTTGCCCTTCTCTGGATATCCGCTTTACAACTTTTTTTTTCTTTTGCTTCCACTATTTTCTTTTCTTTTTTTTAAGGTAATAGACAATCTTAAAAACAAATGGCATTTATTGCTTGTTTCTCTAAAGAGAAATGTGCCCTACAAAAGTCACCTTCTTTATAGATTTCTCATTTATAAAAGTGTGATACTTCCTTTTTATAGTACGTGGAACTATTTTCCCTTGATGTTGGTTTCACATAAGCTGAAATAAATATTATTTTATGAGCTATAGAAATACAACTCACATGGAGAAAAATGTACTTTGTACCTGAAATATTGCTCTCCCCAAGTATTTTCATAAGCACTTTACACATAATGTAAAATATCAGATATTTCTGAAACAAATATACTATGTTCCAGGGATTGCAAATAGATTAACATGAAAAGGGATCATTCAATTCAGGAACCATTCATTGCTCAGTGAGAGAGAAGGCTGGTGGCTGAAAGCAGAGCTACAAAGCTTCCTGAAGAATTATTACTTCAACAAAAAACAATAGCAAGGTTTATAGTGGGGAAAAAAAAACTTTTAAATTTGATACATATAAACCCTAAGATGAAAATGTTCTAGGAA
>NW_007732040.1:76473-83853 GCF_000696425.1 Galeopterus variegatus | reverse complement strand
GGATTGCAAATAGATTAACATGAAAAGGGATCATTCAATTCAGGAACCATTCATTGCTCAGCGAGAGAGAAGGCTCGTGGCTGAAAGCAGAGCTACAAAGCTTCCTGAAGAATTATTACTTCAACAAAAAACAATAGCAAGGTTTATAGTGGGGGAAAAAAAAACTTTTAAATTTGATACATATAAACCCTAAGATGAAAATGTTCTAGGAAAGAAAAAAATGACTTTGCTTCATTGCTGTATGTAAAAATGAATTTGTACTTCTTAAAGAAGAAAGTCGTATGCATAAATATTTAGAGAAACATTAAGGCCTTTGTGGCCCTTACAGTAAATCAATCTAAAATGTGGTTTCTCAACCCGGCACTACTGGCATTTTGGGTAATTCTTTGTTGTGAGGGGCCATCCTGTGTGTTGGTGGAGGTTTAGCAGCATCCCTGGCGTCTACCCAATGGATGCTAGTAGTACCTCTTCACGTGTGACAACCAAAAATGTCTCCAGATGTTGCCGAATAACCTTTGGAGAGAAGATCACCCTAGGTTGACAACCATTGACTTAAAAGAATTATGGTTTAGCCTTCCCAATGCTTAATCATTTGATGTAGTCATAGTTTCTAATTAGCTGATAACATTGAAAACTTGGGATATTTCGCACTGAAATCTTAATTTCTTATATCTCTTGAGCTATCAGAAGATAAGGAATCTCCAAGCTTACATGCCACTATTGTAGTAATTGGCTGGACACAAATAGCAGCCACATTTAGAAAGGATACGCAGTCTGTAATTTTCCAACAGTCTATACCACTTCCTTGTCTCTCAAGAACTAATTGCCACTAATCACTTGGTGTATACTGTTCTTTTCATCTTACACCTGCCTGTTTCTCTCTCTCTCTCTCTCTCTCTCTCTCTCACACACACACACACACACACACAAACACACACACACAATCTCAAGCTCTTATGAAATTTGAATTTTCAGCATCTACTTCAAATGCAAAGAACCTAGGAATTTTTGCTATGAACAAAACAACTGGGTTTCGGCAAATAAAATACAAATAGCAGTAAAGGGAATGATTTAAAGATTCACATTAAAAATAATCAACATTATCTCACTGAGGCTAAGGATAGCAGCCCATTATTTGATTTATAGGGTGAAAATTAGGCCACACTGTTACTGATAGTTTGTCTCTCTGGTTTGTAGCCATTTGGGACTCACCTGCAACAAATGAAACTGAAATTTTAAAAAACTGGTGTCCCACGATAATCTACAAAGGCCATCCATCATGCAACAAAGTCTACAGCATTTCTATAGCCAATAATGCACTGTATTGATTGGCTATTACTGAACAAGATAAGTAGATTAAATGACTCCTCATTCATTTTTCAAAATCGGATTTAAATTGTCTCAGCTATAATACTCTACCAAATATCAGTAAAAATCAATAAGTTTAGAAGTCTTACTGCTAAAACTAAGTGGCCATGTTATTCTTTGCTGCATAATGAATGGAATTAAAATAACCATCATCTGCCTCCCTAGTGTACCCCCTCACCAAATGTAAGAGTAGACTCTGTTGAAGGAGGAAAGAAGGAAAGAAAGGAGGGAAGGAGGGGAGAAGAGAAGAGAGAGGAAAAGAAGAAAGAAGAGAAAAGAAGAGTGGAAAGGGAGGAAAGAAGAGACAGAGAGACACAGAGAGAAAATATAGGGAACATTCCTAGGGCTATGAAGTAGAGGGGTGGGGAAGGAGAGGGGAGGGAGGTTGGGGGATAATTGGGTCAGGACAAGGGGTTCAAAAGTAATTTCTGGTAGTGGGTATGCCCCCAGTATGAATCGGGCCCTCGCATCATGGGCAGGAGGGGCGACAATTAGCTTTGTACCTCAAGAATATTCTTAATAAATTAAAATAAATAAATAAAAGGATGGAAGAGAAAGAAGGAAGAGTGCAAGGGATGGAGGTTGGCTCTATGGATACAAGAACATGCATTAATCGTTTGCTATATCACCTTATAAAAAACCAATGAGATGCAAAAGAAAGAAAGAAAATCCCAATATTTTGTAGCAAGACATGAAAACATTCCACGAGGCAGGATAAACTGTAAACGTTCACCTTCTGTTGGGGGAAGGAATTGGAAATCAGAACGCCTCTACTTGGTGATAGCACCACCTGCCCTAAATGATGCCATCAGACCAATTCTCGGTCAGACCCACACTCACTGATTTTGGATGCTTTATAATGGAAACTTGTCTGAGAAGATGCAACTGCTCCTTGAGCACGGTAATAGCAGAGGTTTTCGTTCCCAAGGGCATAGGGTCAATGTTGTCTTAGTAGTAGAGAGTGGAGTGCAGACTGTGCTTCCACAGGCTCTGCCCTTGGGCCATCTTTGAACATACCTGCATGTGTTCAGAACTTTGCTAGCCCCCAGACATCCTCCGTGCATCTCAAATCGTATCCCTCATTCATAGCTCAGTCCACGTGCTGCCTCCTGAAAGCTTTTCTGACCCCTTCAGGTAGAATTAGTTAGCCCCCTCCTACCATACATTGCCTTGCTCTACTCTGTTACAATAATGCTCACCTCACTTGGCTTTGTATTGTTCAAGAAGCAAACATTTATATGACATTTATGTACCAGTTGCCGTGCAGGTGCATATATAACACATGAACCCTGTCCTGGAGGAGCTCACACTTTAGTGCAGGAGTCAGACATGCTCAATGAGCTGAACTGGATTCTGACTGCACTTCCTGTGTTATTAATGCCACCTGTGACTCAGCATAGTGGATGGATGTACTGGGGTGCTCCCTGCAAAGACATCAACGTTCCTGAATGACTGAAAGTCATTCAACTCGATGCCCCCACGTATACATGATTGCAGTGGCTTTGTTGTAGTTCAGCATTTTGCACAGTTCTGGGGTCACACTGGAGAAGTTTACAAAACAGGTTGATCTTCAGATAAAGTGAAATGCCTTTTGATCAGCACTGTAAGATTTGACACGTTCAGCTCATTGGGAGCCTGGATGGGAGATGACTAAGCCAGACAGGGAAGGGGGAGAAGAAATGAAGGGGTCTAGCCCTGCAGGCTGGGGGTTTCCAAGTATCAAATTCCCAGTTAGTTGTTTGGGGTCCTTGGTGCCATGCCTATGCAAAAAATCAAAAAGAGGAAAAAGTGCACATCTTAAAATTGAAATACAGCACTACTTCATAGGTTTGTTTTTAGGATTAGGCAAGTGAGCATACTGAGGAGTAGACTGTATATCAGAGTGTGGAATCCTGGCTACGTCCACTTCTGTATGGCTTTGAGCAACTTAATGTAAAATGGATATAATGGCAGGTCCTATTCAGAGAGTCATTGTGTGGGTGTCAGAAGACGGTATATGGACCTGAGCACAGTACGGTGTGTGGAAGCACTCCACAGGGGAGAGCTGTCGGGGGCTGTGGTTTGAGTAATGGCACCCAGCATTCGGTATTTGTTTCCTCACCCTTCTTTCTCCTGGGCTGTGTTTGGCATGTGCCCCACGGCCCAGTTGAAGTCACAGGTGATGGTATTTAATGTAACGTCTCCATTACAAACCACTGCCTCCCGATCTCTGTGTCCTTGGGTGTCCTTCAGCCACAGCTGTGGGGAGCTGGAGGACATGCCAGAGTTCATTTTCACGGAGTTTATCCCTCAGCTGAAACACTTTTCGGAAGTGAAGAGCCATCCAAACAGGCAAGAACAGTGCTGTACTTACAGTGTTTAGAATTTAGTTTCCGCCCCGTACACTAGTTATAAATTCCTCATGGATGAGACTGATAACTGAAATAATTAGTCCTTTCATACAGGTACAGGACCCCAGCAGGTCCACTTTATAGTCCAAGGCACTAGGACAGAGAATCTTCTTCTAGTTATATGCCACCCAGATGTGGGCAGTTAATGAATTCGGCAATTATGGAACCTGTTCTGTGTGTAGTGGTATGCATTTTAAAGAGATTTTCAGATTGAGAGGAGCCTCATTTCTCATCTGCTTTGAGCTTTTGGGGGCTTCTCCTTTGTCCTCCACATCTCTTTCTTCCTATGGTCAGAGACCCCTCACCCAGGCCATTGCCCTCTTTTCCTTTGGGCACCCTTTTGGAGAATATAGGTATCTTTTTTTTTCCCCCTTTTTGTCTTTTTCCGTGTCCGGCAACGGATCGCAACCCTCAGTGTTGCCCCCGTACCGGACCGGGGACCGGCAATGGGATTGCAACCCTCGGTGTTGCTCCCGCGCCTCACTCAGCCAGTGAGCGGGAACCGGTCTGTATGTGGGATCCGAACCCTCGGCGGGAGCGCCGCCGCACTTCCCAAGCGGCGCACTATAGCAGTGCGCCACCGGGCCGGCCCCAGAAATTTTAATTACTCCAGATGTAAGCATCTTTTATTACACAAACTGGTTCTACTGATTGACACCTAATCACTGAGGACTGGAAAAAATATTCTAGGGCTTTTAATGATATTGACTACCTAACACTACAGAACACAGATTAAAACATGGATTTAAAAAAAAAATACATAATTTTCTGTCTTGTGCTATAAATTCTTCTTCTGCCCACCAGGAAAAAAATCATTTTAAAACCACTCAGTTCCTAAAAAAAATAGGAAGATTATTTTATTATAAGATGAATATGGGATTCACAATGGTAAACTAAGTTAATGGGATGGGGGTGTATTTATACTTTTCTGCCCCTTTCTGCTATTTTAAGGATTTACGCTACATACCATTCAGGTACCCTTGAGCCTTTCAATTTAATTATGGTATTAAAGATGTAATTTTAACATTTTAGGGCCCTGAATTATGTCTACATGAAGACTTTTCGAGAGCTTGGGGAAAATTAAGATTTATATCATATCAGCCAAAGTGTCATCTCCTGAAGAATTTCTACATTGGCTTTGATTTCAAATATCCCCCAGGTAACACAGCACAAATTCTGGAAATATTGACAGATACTACTTCACAGCCCATGAACAAATGGCTGAGCAAATGTATCAGAATAATGTTTGGAAATATTAAGGGATCTCCCCTGACAATGCCCATACACCTCTGGAACATTCATCCCCCATTTTCTGGCAGGATAGATACATCACTTCATGCTCATTGTCTCAGATAGAGAATGGAAAGAAAATAACCTGAGAGCTTCTTCCTTTTATTTTAAAAACACCTTTATTAAGGTATAATTAATATACAAAGAACTGTACATATTAATGTACACAATTTGATGAGTTTGGACATATGCAAACACCCGTGATACCATCACCACAATCAAGGTGATGGACATATCCGACACCTGCCAAAGTTTCCATGCACCCTTTTTTTTTTGTAAGAACACTTAATGTGACACTTACCCTCTTAATGAATATTAAAGTCCACATACAGTACTGTTACTGTCGCCACTCTGCTGTACAGCAGATCTTTAGAACTTATTAATCTAGCATAGTGAAACTTTATACCCATTGAACAGCAATTCCCAATCCGCAAAACACAAAAGGAGACAGCAAGAGAGGAAAAGAGCAACAGCAGAAATAGGAAGTTACTGTTCTTTCTTGTTTTGGGTTTTTGAAATGAAAGACAAGGACTCACGAAGCACTCCATAGATAAAGGGTGGTGAGGCTTCCAGGGCAGGGGATGGAGGAACAGTGCAGACTCTGATGGAACCTCCCTGGGAAGCGATCTTGCACCTTGCTCCTGGACTAAGCCACACCAGGAATGGAAAATCTCCCGCTGATTTTTCAGGACCAGGGGGCAGAGAAGAACTGTCCTTGATTCCAGGGTAGACCCCAGGGAGGGGAGCAACAAGTGACACAAAGAAGGAATGGCAGCTGGTGCTTTAGAGAACCTCCTAGAATATCACATGCCTTGAGAAGCAGGGATCCAGCTGAGGAAGGCAACGGGTCTGAAGGGAACTTGTGCAGATGACAGATCATTCTTGAGTGAGATGAAGCACTGAACCTGCATGCATTTAGTGTGCAAAGATGGGGCGGGGGTGATGAACATCTCAGAAGATGCATGTGTAGATAAACGACACGAGGAATCAGACACCCACCCCCAAGACACTCCTTGGCACTCTGTATATTTCTCCAGACTGAGACAATGCCTTGGGGATAAGAGGAGGTTGTGGGCTGACTGAGGTTCCATTTTGCCTCCCTGGAGAAATGGGGTCCAGAATAGAAATTGACTCAATTTACAAGGAGGGTGTGTTCTGCAGTGGTTCATCCTGGCTGCAAATCTTGGCTCCAGCCGTGTTGGCTCTGTGACTTTAATGACTTACTTTAACTTCTGTAACTCTCGGTTTTCTCATCTGTTGACTATAGGTATTCACAGCCACTGTTTCTGAGGGTTATTGTATTTGATGTATTAATCCATGAAAATTAGTGCCTGACACATTATTAGCTTTCAATAAATAGAAGCTATGATTATAAAACAATAAAGAAAGATGCAATCTTTAACCACCTGCTACTCATGTGAGAATGAAGCTTTGCAGGAAAATAACAGGATCTTGAGAGATTCTTAGATAACCAAAAGCATATTGGAGAATGTTAATAATTCAAAGCACAATGACAGCAACTTGGAAGAAGAACATTATCTGTCTGGATGATGAGAAGATAGAAGGGAGGAAGCCACTTCAACTGTGACTCAACTTATAAGTTCTGTAAAATGGCATCCTTGTTATAGGACCATTGTGACAATTAGGAGTAGAAAGAACATTATCTGTCTGGATGATGAGAAGATAGAAGGGAGGAAGCCACTTCAACTGTGACTAAACTTATAAGTTCTGTAAAATGGCATCCTTGTTATAGGACCATTGTGACAATTAGGAGTAGGTTTTTTGCAAAGGACAATGAATTGGAAATTAGGAAATATGACTTTAAGTCCTGTCTATGTGACTTTGAATGAGCCATGCAAAGTCCTGGTGGCTTATGTAACTTATTTACAAAATGAGGATAACCTTCCAAGTGTCATTTTAGCTTTGAATGTCTGAGATGTTCATACATTAACTAAGGAGTCTTGAAGTTGTATCCTTAAGAGAAAATGGTAAATAATCACAAATGACCTGAGACTTTTTAAAGAAAGTGGATTCCAGGACCATGTCTGGGGTCATTATTTGTTCCCAAACTAACAACATTTGCATCTCTAGCATGTCATAAAGTATGCAAAATTATGACCCCGAGTAAAAGAGTGTTAAATAATTTTTGGCATGCTCTCCTTACAAAGTATATTTTGGCAGGTACATTAAAATGACTTTCAACAACATTAAAAAAAAAGTTCTAAGGCTCAAATACTGAAACATTTCAATGACAGCCATGTGAAAAGAGAAGGTTATACAGAAAACATATTCCTTCTGGGTCATTTCACAGCAATTATTTTTCTGAAACAAT
>NW_007732040.1:73529-76036 GCF_000696425.1 Galeopterus variegatus | reverse complement strand
AGGTTATACAGAAAACATATTCCTTCTGGGTCATTTCACAGCAATTATTTTTCTGAAACAATTGCAAAAAATGTATCCTATTCTAATAATACAGACCATGTGCACCAGGAGTCTGTTTTCCCCACGTGTCTGGGATCTTTACTCCCTCAGAACCCTTTAAAACAAATTATTAGCTGCATGCACCTGATACAGACCCAGTGTCTTCCAGCTCTGTGACTCTGTTGATTTGCTCTGTCCCTGTGACTGAAATGGATGAAAGCCCTGTTCTATGAAGCGCTGAAATGCAAGAGTTTCATCAGTTTCAATTGCCTTTTGGCTTCCAGAATAGGAACCTGCTGGGACTTTAGATCGAGTACACTGACCCAGCAAATTATGAAAGCCCTGTTCTATGAAGCGCTGAAATGCAAGAGTTTCATCAGTTTCAATTGTCTTTTGGCTTCCAGAATAGGAACCTGCTGGGACTTTAGATCGAGTACACTGACCCAGCAAATGTGAGAAAATGAACACACTGCCTTTGTTTAAAGTTACTGAAGATCCACTGGAGGAATCACATTTCGTGAGTGTCCCAGAGAAAAGTCTTGGGAAGCTCTCCCCAATCCACACGTAAGAATCTGTTTACATGGCCTGGGCCTTTCATCCCAACCAACTCTGCACATCTGGGCTTAGACACGTGCTTCACATGTCTTCCAAAATCTTTCCACTTCCACACAGCCTCTCTCCTACACTGGAAAATTCCTAATTTATTCTTAGGGACAAAGTAATCCCCATCCTCCAACCCCCCCCCCAAATATGTCTATGTCCTAATCCTTGAAATCTGTTATACATGTTAGCCTCCTTAATAGATGCAAGGTCCTATGATTGCAGATATGTGAGTTAAAAAGAAACAAAAATCTGTTGCAATAATTATGAAAATGAATACAAGCTGGAGTTGGGGTTATGGGAAAAGAGAGAAGAGCACTTTCCAATTTTGTTATTTGATCCATCATTTATAACTGTAAAATGTGCCTTAAAGGGATTCTGCAGATGTGATTAAATTAAGGATCCAGAGATGAGGAGATTATCCTGGATTATCAGGGCGAGCTCAATGTGATCACAAAGATCCTACAGCAGGGAGGCAAAAAGAGACATAAAGACAAAAGCAGAGGTTGGAAGACGGACAAAGGGAATAGGAGCCAAAGAACATAGGCAGCCTCTAGAAGCTGGAAATGGCAAGGAAACATTCTTTTCCAGAGGTTCCAGAAGGAACACAGACCTTCCAACACTGCCTTTAGTCAGTGAGACCCATCTCAGACTTCTGACTTCAAGAACTGTCAGAGAGAAAAGTACGTGTGTTATTTTAAGCCACTAAATGTGTGGTAAGTTTGTTGCAGCAGCAACATTGTTACATTGTTGTGGCATTGTTCTGGAGTGCAAATTCTGGCTAAGACACTCACTAGATGTGTGGGTGATTTCAACTTCCTCATCTGTTAAATGGGGGCACTAGCAGTTGCTCTCTCATGGTTTATTTTAATGATTATTACTCTTAAAACAGTGCCCAGCACATACTAAGTATGAAATAAATGTTAGCTATTACTTTTATATTTAAGGCCAATTTTCAACTGCTTATTATTGCAAATGTTACAAAGTTAAGATAGCTGCAGGGGCATACTTTCCCTAACTCTGTATGGAAAGTATAATTGTTACAGATAAAGTTTCTATTCCAGAATCTCATGTGCCTAAAAAATTCCTATTTAATTATTAAAAATGGGGGGTGGGGGGAGATCATTATACTGCCCACATCTAGAGAGGAGACAGGCTGAAATGGAGCCCATGACAAATATATGTCTGAAGGTAATTGCAAAAAGCAGTGGTAAGTGCAGAGATTATACGTTTTGCAGCCCTGCAAATATCACAGTCTCTAAGCTCTCCCAGCTTCTAGGAGATACAGGGCTGCACTTAGGGTGGGAAGAGTGAGGTGCTAGGACTCAACATTTAAGGAGGCTTATCACAGGTGCCAATCCAAGATTGCATGACCTGGAGAGTAGGTACCTCCTTAACCTTTGTGGCCTAGGCACCACCCAAGTTCACTCTAGTCCAGGTCTTTAGCAGACATAGACAAATAGAAAAATCCTCAAACTACAGATTCATAAAGTCTACTAAGAGAAAACACGCAATAACATAAAGGTGGGGAAATTATTCTAACCTACACAATATTCCCTTCAAACTCCCAAGAGAGTGGTTGAAAGTACTAAGCAAGCAAAGATTTACTTCGTAATAGTTGCTCATTTCTAGAATATTTCCTTTTGATAGTGAATCTTCCTGAATTGACACCTGCAAACACATCTGTGGTCATTGTTATAAGATCCCAAGTAGACCTCATCACAGATTGAGGGGGGCTCTCCTCCCAGGTCATTTGGAGTCTTCACCTTCTTGTGACCAGCTGCTGGAATGCCTCTTATTCTAGCCACCCCCCCAAGTGACAGCCTTAGTTAGCTCTCAGCCCAGTCCAAGGGCTCAAATCCCACTCC
>NW_007732040.1:70857-73027 GCF_000696425.1 Galeopterus variegatus | reverse complement strand
CCTCCCAGGTCATTTGGAGTCTTCACCTTCTTGTGACCAGCTGCTGGAATGCCTCTTATTCTAGCCACCCCCCCAAGTGACAGCCTTAGTTAGCTCTCAGCCCAGTCCAAGGGCTCAAATCCCACTCCATCATGTACAAATCCCTCCATCCTTCGTTATCTTCATTTCGAAATGGAAATCATAACAGTATATACCATACAGGGATGTTCAGATTAAACAAGATGATGTCTATGCCTGGTGCTTAGGGTAGGGTCATGAACAAGGACTGTTTAGTGTCAGTTATTGTTATCACCATAAAGAGTATTATCTGTTTTTCTCCTGCCTGGAGGACTCTCAGGACACAGAGCATAATATACACTCATTATGGCATTTGTTAAATAAATAAAGCAAAAAGAAAATTAATGAACTTGAGGAACCAACTTCCAAAGGGTAGAAATGATGTAAATTGCTCACCTGTGTAGAGTTAAGGCCTCTCATTCTATTTTTATCCCATAAATCAATCTTTCCCACTTGCAAACAGGCCCACCCCAACCCTGACAAATGACAGTCCTGAAGAAGCTCTTTGAAGATTCAGGCGCAGGTCTGGGGAGGTCTCTTGGAGGGTGGCATTCCTCCAGAAACCTGGACCATAAGAGACAGCCGGGCCAACAAAGGAGATTTCTAAGATGGGGGACAACATTTATAGATGAATGATAGGAAACAAACGAAAAAACTTTTCAGGTATTGAAGTGGCACTTACAAAGGCATTGGGGAAACAAAGGCAGAGAAAGCCAGTGTAGATGGAACAGGATGAGGAAGTGGGCAAGACCACGAAGGTGGGCAGGTTCCAGGTTGTGCGAGACACTGTAGGCAAAGAGTCTGTGTCTCATCTTCACTGCTGTGTAAAGTTACCCACAGATTTTAAACTGGAGAATGATTCAATTTCATCTGCAGTTGAGATCACTCCTGCTGCTGTGATGAAATGGCTTGTAAGGAGCCAGAAGCAGGATTGGGGGGACAATCAGGAGGATAATGAGGAAATGAGGAAAGAAGATAACACCATCCAGGATCAGGCTGGTGAAAATGGAGATGGAAAAATGTCGTCAGATTCGAAATATGTGGAGAAGAGCTCAGGACTCAGAATTACAAGGCATGGGGGTGGGCAGTGGGTTGAGATGCTTTGTAGCAGGGAACAAAGCATGTTCTATTTTTTCTCTCTCAATAAAGAAACACACTTTTTTATATGCATAAGCCATTCTTCGTGGGAGGAAAGAGATCATCACTTCTTTAAACCTTTGTTGAGGGCCGCCCAAGGCTTAGACATTCAGTGATAAGGGTAAAGTATTCTACACTCCAAAGAAGCCACAGTGTAGTGGGTCAGGCACACTTAAGGACATTTTATAGAACACTCCTGGTCTCTCTCACTCCTGAATCTGCAATTCTTGCTCAATCTTCCCATCTCAGAACACAGTGACACTGTCCTTCCAATCTGTTCAGGGACAGTAACTGGCTCTTCTCTTTGTCTCCCACTCCTTGTCCAATTTATCACCCAATCCTGTTGGCCTCCCCTCTAAAAGATATCCAAAGGCCACTACTTCTTCCTTTCGGCAGGGCCACAACACCTCTTGGTGGTCTTCTAGCAGGTCTCCCTGTTTCTGTTGTCCAGCAGCCAGAGTGAGCGGTCAAAGTGGGAGTCAGTTTAGGGAGCTCCAGAGTGTTCCATTTCCTTCAGAGCAAATGCCAAGGTCCTTACAACCACCTCCCAGGTCCTGAGCCCATTCAGCTCCCGGGGATCATCTTGAGAGCTCTGCTCCAGCACTGGCCTCCTCGCGGTAACCCTGCCAGGCCCGCTGCTGCCCAGCTGGGGCCTCTGCATTTGCCTTTTCTCTCCCCATGGCTGTTTTTTTTTTACAATGTCTATGTTGTAGCACCTTCCAGGCCCACCTTCAGAACATTGCTCAAGTGACTGTTTCTCGCTTTCAAGCTTTTTAAAGTCACACACACACACTCACACTCCTCTCCCTGCTCTGTTTTCTGCCTAGCTCTTACCACCACCTGATGTACACTGCATATTTGCTTATTCACTTCTGTATTGTCCGTTCCCCTGTTTAGGATGTAATCTCCGTGACGGCAAGAATGTGTTTTCTGTGTACCTACAGCTAGGTGCTGTGGATTGAATGTCCCCCCCCCC
>NW_007732040.1:58221-69897 GCF_000696425.1 Galeopterus variegatus | reverse complement strand
GTAGCACCTTCCAGGCCCACCTTCAGAACATTGCTCAAGTGACTGTTTCTCGCTTTCAAGCTTTTTAAAGTCACACACACACACTCACACTCCTCTCCCTGCTCTGTTTTCTGCCTAGCTCTTACCACCACCTGATGTACACTGCATATTTGCTTATTCACTTCTGTATTGTCCGTTCCCCTGTTTAGGATGTAATCTCCGTGACGGCAAGAATGTGTTTTCTGTGTACCTACAGCTCGGTGCTGTGGATTGAATGTCCCCCCCCCCAAACTCAATGAAGCTTGACCCCCATTGTAGCAGTGCTACGAGGGTGGGAAATCCAATTATGGCATTTGATAGGAGGAGCCTTTGAGAGGTGACTAAATTGTGAGGACTGTGTGCTCTTGTTAATGGATTGATCCATTAGTGGAGTAATTGGTGTGGTTCTGATGGTTTCTTAAGGAGAAGCTCAGCTTTCTCTCACTCTTGCCAATTCTCACCTTGTGAGACCCTGGTCATTATGGAACCCCGTAAAGAGTTCCCACCCAGAACAAGACCCTCACCAGATGCGATCCTCTGGACCGTGGACTTCCTAACCTCCAAAACTGTAAGAAATAAATTCTATTTCTTTATAAATTACCCTGTTTCAGATATTTTGCTATAAGCAACAGAAATGGACTGACACACAAGACTTGGCAGGTGGTACACATTCAATAAATAGTTGTCAAATAAATGGATGACTATTTAGAAAATAGTAGGCAATAAAATAGAGGCTTGTAAAACAACCTAGGTATAAAAGCAACAGTGGCTCTCTCTGCCTCTTGAAATTAGAGAATAGTGCACAAAGGCATCTGAGGCTGAGAAAGAACAAGGACACGCCAGGAGCAGTCATAGGAGGGAAGTTTCTAGGTGTAATCAAAGTTCAAAGATACAAACTGGAGTCAGATGTAATGCCATGGCCATAAGGACAAAAAGGGGTTAAAATTTTGCTATATATATATTTTTTCATTTCTTACAGGAATCTCCAATTGTCCCAATATCAATTACTGAATAACTCATCTTTCCCCACTGTGTTGAGATGCCATCCTTATATCTTAAATTTCCACTAAAACTCCATAATACATGGATCTGCTTTTGGACTTTCTGTTTACCCACAAATACTTATAATCAAATATTTTTCAATAAAAAACGTCAAAAAAAGAATGTATATATATTTTAACCTTCAAACTTCAAAAACAAGTTATGAGAAGCACTGGCACATGGGTAGAAAAAAATTAACAGAAAATTTTGCTATATTTTAGGAGTTTATGTTGACAATTTTGACCCCCCCATCTCAATGTATGTATACCATTATCCAAATATAACTCAAAATATCCGAATAAAAGAAACTCCTAGAATGTGAAAGTTAGGCCAAATGGCTCTGTATAAATATTACTTCTCTAACACTTGAATAAAATTTCCTGATTCTGTCAACACCTTGATAGCAGGAATTTCAGAAGAAAGAGGCAGCAAATTAGCTTTTATGCATCAAAACATAGGGTGAAACAAGCCTTAAGACCTGAGTGCCCAGATAAGCTCTGTCCAATTATCCTTCCATGCTATCTGGAAATTTGCAACCTCTCATATTTCATCCGGAGGGTTTTGCCTGATAATATATGATTCTGTTATGAATCTTCAGTGCAAGCAAAAGCAACAATGTTAGCCGAGATATGCAATTTAGGGAGTTTTCAGGAGGCTTTGGGGGCTGGTCACTGAAACAGGACTAAACTTGAAGAAAAAGGCAGGGCCCTGAGCAGCTTTGGGCATCCAGGTGTAAGCACCAGGAAAGATCATCTTTGAGATGCCCCATCGGTGATAAATAAACTCTCACCATTTCTGGTCTTTGTGAGCCATTCCACTGGGAGAAAGCAGTGGTTGGTACAGTCTGGCTTATGGGACCTCCCACTTCTTGACTAGGAGAATGGAGGTATCTTACTTAATATTTCCAGCAAAATTGCATCCCAAGGAGGAGGGGTGGTAGCCCAGGCAACTTTGGTGAGAAGCTATTGGAAGAAAGAAGAATGAACCTTGGAAAGGCAACAGCTGCAGATGTCCATGCCCTGTGTGTAAGGATGTCACATATGACTTGCAGGACCTGAGGGCATGCTTAGCAGGGTTTGCTTAGGGAAAGTAAAGTGAAACATTATCTCACCCAAAGCTGGAGATGTTTGCTTAATTGCAGTCTTCTTTGTAAACCTGGGTTTACTGGAATTATTTCTACCAGTGGAGCTATCCTCAGAAGGTAAGGGAAGAATTTCCTTTGACCTGCACCCATCGAACACCCCATAGGCAATGTTTTTTGTTGTCCTTGTCCAAATAGTGCCCAAGAGTCTGCAATGCTGAAAAATTCACAAGATACAATGTAATGTATAGAGTCCTTTAAAACCAATTGTTCCTACATTATTCAGACCTGAAAAAAAAAATTGAAAAAACAATGCAATTGACTAAAGTAGGAATTGCTCTATGTAGGTCTTCCAAAGTTCTCCAAATCACTAACAGATTCCGGTAAAAACACTGCAGACCAAATCCTAGACTTTCACAAATCAGTAAGCACATTTATTTAAACAATTTAGAATAATTTACAATGCATTTTTTTAGTCCCCTGAAAAATAAGGGTAGACTGACAAGTTAATTGAAAAAAGACATACACATTCATACACAATCACATGATTCTCAGCAAGTACTGGAAATGAAACACTTAAAATCCATCTATTCCAACTAAAGGAAATTAAAATGGTAAGTTTCCTGTGTGTTTCCTATTATACGAGGCACATCTGTCCACTCAGTGACTATACACGAATTTCTCTGCATGCAAGGCACTGTGCTAACTGTGGCGAGAAAATACTTTTAAGTATTACTTGATTCTTTACCCTGTAATTTTTTTCTTATCTTTTTCATAATCTCTTACTTTATTCCTTCTCCTGATATCCCTCCCCCACCATCCCTCTGCTACACCGATACTCTCAGGCCTCCAATTCCCCTTTAAGTTATAGCATAGATGTGAAGAATAAAAGCAAATTCTTAGCTTTTGAGTTTTAAAAACCATATTCCACTCAGCCCTACACAATAGATTTTGAAGAACATGTACATTATTCCAACTGTTAGAGAATAACTCTCTGGTTTGGAGAGTTTATGTCGACAATTTTAGGAGTTTGAGGGGGAGGAAGAGATATGAAGAAAATGGCAAGAAAAGCAGATGCTGGAAAGAACTTCTGAGAAAGAGCCCTTTGCCCTGCCTGCTCCTCAGAACTGCCTTTGGGGTAAGTTGGGCAGAGAACAGATAGAATCCTTCCTGTTGTGGGAACTGGACACCCACTGTAACAGTGTTAAGAGGGTGGGAAATCCAATTATGGTTTTTGAAAGGTGGGGCCTTTAAGAGGTGATTGGATTGTGAGGACTGTGCTCTTATGAATGGATTGGTTCATTCATGCAATTATGGGCATGGTTCTGATGACTTTATAAGAAGGGAAAGTGAGCAGGTTAGCTTTCTCTTGCTCAGCCATTGACCATGGATGCTCATCATCACTGTAGAAGGCCTTCATCAGGTGTGAGTCCTAGACCTTGGACTGCCCAGCATCCAAAACTGTAAGAAATAAATTTCATTTCTTCACAGATTACCCAGTTTCAGGTATTCTGTTATAAGTAACAGAAATGGATTAATACAGCTCCCTGCCCCTTGCCCCCCACCCCAGATATATTGGCAGGTCTCAAAGCAGAAAGAATCCATGTCCTAAATTTCTATGTAGAATCTTAGGCATCAAAACCTATCAGAGTCCCCCACTCCACTATGGCAAGAAAACGAGAGAGTTGATATTTCTGGCTGCTAAGTCAGGAACTTTAGGAAACTGAGACAACACCAAGAGTCTCATGATCTCAAAGAACAAGAGAGCTACTGTCCAAAAGGATTCATGCTCCAAAGGAATCGAGGTGTCTGGCAGAATGAGATCTGGACCATACAGTCAGGCAGCAGATAAGAAGACAGGGCTTTGAGAAGATGCCAATGTGGATGGGCAGTTATGGGTGAGGTCCTGATGGGACATAGTAGAGGAGGGGACACCTCTCCCTCACCTGGGACTTAGATGCTTCTCAAGGGAAAAAGAGGTGACCAGAAAATGCGAAGCGATTAAGTTTAAAGTGATGTGATTTTATTCTTGATAAGTAGCCTGAAAAATGACATCCATTAAAGAAATTAAAAGAAAGACTAAAGAGACAAAGACTAACAGATTAAAATACAGAATCATTTCAACTTATNACCCCAGATATATTGGCAGGTCTCAAAGCAGAAAGAATCCATGTCCTAAATTTCTATGTAGAATCTTAGGCATCAAAACCTATCAGAGTCCCCCACTCCACTATGGCAAGAAAACGAGAGAGTTGATATTTCTGGCTGCTAAGTCAGGAACTTTAGGAAACTGAGACAACACCAAGAGTCTCATGATCTCAAAGAACAAGAGAGCTACTGTCCAAAAGGATTCATGCTCCAAAGGAATCGAGGTGTCTGGCAGAATGAGATCTGGACCATACAGTCAGGCAGCAGATAAGAAGACAGGGCTTTGAGAAGATGCCAATGTGGATGGGCAGTTATGGGTGAGGTCCTGATGGGACATAGTAGAGGAGGGGACACCTCTCCCTCACCTGGGACTTAGATGCTTCTCAAGGGAAAAAGAGGTGACCAGAAAATGCGAAGCGATTAAGTTTAAAGTGATGTGATTTTATTCTTGATAAGTAGCCTGAAATCTCTCCCTCACCTGGGACTTAGATGCTTCTCAAGGGAAAAAGAGGTGACCAGAAAATGCGAAACGATTAAGTTTAAAGTGATGTGATTTTATTCTTGATAAGTAGCCTGAAAAATGACATCCATTAAAGAAATTAAAAGAAAGACTAAAGAGACAAAGACTAACAGATTAAAATACAGAATCATTTCAACTTATACTTACATGGGGACTGGAAGCATCTTGTGATATCTTTAGAACGTTGAGTGGGAATGGGTTTGGGAAATGCCACCACATTTTACACCACTACAACACAGTAACCTCTAAGCATTTTCCTGTACAAACAACATTTCTGTAGAAAAATAAATATTTAAAACTTGAAAACAAAGCAAGGCAGGTGACTCCTTTCAATATCATTGTTTAATAGGCTCACCCAAGGAATAGGTGATTACCTAGGAGAATGCAGCTGTGTTTGACGTTGCTATTTACCATTGGATTGAAGTCCATACACAGTGAAACTACATGTCAATGTGTAATTATGGCTTCTTGCCCAATAGGACATTGACTAGCATTGCAGCTACCTCAGCAAGCCCAATACCACATTCCTTTATCAAATTCCTGTACATGCCCAGCTCCTCAAAGTTTCCTTGAGACAGCTGCACCATCTTTCTGGCTCCCTCATTAATGAACGAGGTGCATAAAATCACTGACACATGTTCATCGTATGTTTTTATGAAAAGGATGCTATTACACTTTTGAAAATTATACTTTGATACTACAATGGGGCACAAATTTCCAGATTAGTCCGTCATATGTACAGCTACTAGGATGGCTGCCTTGGACTAGCCAGAGTCCAGGGAACACGAGCCCCATGACTTAGCCGCACTCATCCAGTGCGGGTGGTTTCAAAGGTAAACAAAGCAAGTTGGTGCCACCATTACTAATTGTTGCCTCTAGGTACTAGTTATCTTTTTCTATCTCTTCTGCCTTTTATGAGGTGAAAAAGGGAAGTAGACTCTTTTTCTACCACCCTGTCATTAGCTTATTAATTCAAATTTTGAAGTAAAGGGAAGTGTATAAGGGGTAGACTCTAGAGCAG
The DNA here is from genome assembly GCF_000696425.1 of Galeopterus variegatus. Lineage (NCBI taxonomy): Eukaryota > Metazoa > Chordata > Mammalia > Dermoptera > Cynocephalidae > Galeopterus > Galeopterus variegatus. The sequence goes on along the minus strand of NW_007732040.1, from coordinate 64,068 downwards.
TGTGTTCCATCTCAGGAAAGGTAAGCAGATTGGGAAAGCTTTCTCCACTCCCCCTCTAATCAGGCCCTATGTGCAGGTAAAGAATATCTTTCCCCAATGCCCCATCTATCCTTCTAGAGCCTAGTTTTCTCAGGTCCATTTGCTGCCCACCCCACTCCTAAAATTCTATGGTGTAGTCAAACTCACATCCTATCCAAAAAGTCCACAATTTCATTTTTGCCTGAGCTGAATAACAACACATGTCTGACTACAATCAAGATCAAGTGTTCTGTCTGTCCTGTGACAGGCTTATTTACCTCGACACGATGAAAGGACACACATGGCAGGACTCCTCTCATAGGAGGTCTCTGCCGGGGGCTTGGTGGGGGGAAGTGGGGAGTTGTGCAATGGGTACAAAGTTTCAGTTATGCAAGACAAATTAGTGCAAGAGATCTGCTGTGCAACATCATGCCCAGAGTTCACAATACTGTATTGTACACTTAAAAGTCTGCTAAGTAAGTAGATCTCACATTAAGGGCCCTTACCACAATAAAGAAAGCAAAAACCAAAACAAACCCCAAATTGGGCATATCCATGCAATGGAATATTATTCAACCTGAAAAAGGAAGGAAATTCTGACACATGTAACAACACGGACAACTTTGAGGACATTATGTTCAGTGAAACAAGCCAATTAGGAAAAGGCAAATACTGTGTGATTCCACATATAGGAGGTACCTGGAAGAGTCAAATTTATGCACACAGAAAGGAGAATGGTGGTTGCCAGAGGCTGGGGGAAAGGGGAATATGGAGAGTTGTTGTTTAATGAGTAGAGTTTTAGTTTTGCAGGATGAAGAAAGTTCTGGGAATTGATTGCACAAGAATGTGAATGTGCTTAACACTGCTGAACTGTACACCAAGAAATGGTTAAGATGGTGAGTGAAGAATAAAACTTTAGAAAGAAAAAAGAACAAGTGCTCTGAGATGTCATTTTATTTTGTGCCAGAATAATTAAAATTGAGCTTGTTCATCACATGTCTGGTTATCTACCGGCCTGACTGTTCACGTGGCTCCATTATTTCTGTTCTCAACCTTTGCCTCCCCTGGGGTGCCAGACGACTGCACTCTGACATCTCCTTCCCTGGTGGGAGCCTGTCTCCTACCCCCCACATGTGTTTGCCTAGCTCTCTCTCTCAGCCTTTCTGTGCCACTTTTCCAACTGATGCTAGGTCTCACGATTGCAGATACATGAGTTAAAACCAAATAAACAAAAGTCTGTTGCAACAATCATGAAAATCAATACAAGCTGAAGTTGAGGTCACGAGAAAAGAGAGAAGAGCACTTTCCAATTTTGTCATCCCATCCATCATGTATCACTGTAACATGGGCCTTCGAGTTTTAACACCAGAAGAGAACTTTAAATTCAGCCCCAGTATACCGGCATTCAGACCCTGTCATTATTTCGAAAATTAATAGCACCTGTGGGATGATGGAATTCTGGTCCTTATGAGACATCTTTTTGTTTTTTCTTTTAATCTCATGTTTTTGCAGAGAGGTCATTGCTTAAAGGTTTCCATTTGAGTTTGCTCTATGTATTTGTAGTTTCAAATACCATCTATATGCCAATGACTCAAAAATTCATATCCTCAGCCAAAATTCTGCCATGGTGCTCTGGACCCTGGGACAGTGCTGCCTACTCAACAGCTCCATTGGCTGTCTTTCCAACTTTTCAGACTCTTTGCCACCCCCACCTGTGTCTCCTCCCACATTTTCTTAGTAAAGGCTGGAAATCTGGGACACATCCTCTTCACTTCCTTGTCTTTCAACCTCAGCGTCAATCTATGGCCAAGTCCTCTTCAATCTCCCCACCCCTTTTCACCGCCACCCCCTAGTCCAGTCCTCTCCTAAATGGCCCCCCAAGGTCTTTCTTAAAACTACTCAATGCAGCAAGAATAACTTTTCGTTTGTCTCTTTTCTTGCAAATATGATCATGTCTATGTTTTGCTGAAAAGCCTTCAACAGAATTCCATAGCTTGGGAAAAATCCAAAATGTATCCACCAGGACCTTTGTAACCTTTTACCTCCTCTCTCATCCTTCACACCTCCCTCTTTGTGTCCCACCATATTGGCCTTGTTTATTTCATTTTGCTAAATGACACCAGCTTCCTTCCTGCCTCGAAGCCTTTGCTCACGTTATTCCCTCTGCCTTGTTTCTTCTCACTATTCAGTTTGCATAATTCCCACTCATTCCTTAAGATACAGTTTAAATGGAATTACTCAGGGAAATGCTTCATTTCATTTGGACTAGAGAGGTTCCACTGCTGTGAACTTTTATAGCACTTTGACTCCTCCTTAATAAAACTGAAATTGATTATTAATGCAACTGTTTAAATGTGGTGTCTGTTTCTCGCACTAGAATAAACGATCTGTGAGAAATCAAACCTGTGTTACTCACCTCTGGATTGCCAGAGCTTCCCAACGTGCCAGGCAATAGATGCTCCTAATGTGTATTTGTGGTATGAGTGAGTAAATGAATGAATAAAATGTGTATTTTTGATAGTGCCAATTCCTATAATAACAGATATAAAATTTAATTCATTTGGCAGCTTTTGTACTTGTTTAAAATCCTTCCAAACTAAATATTATCTAGAGGGGTCCAGAGTTAGAAGTATTGGAATTTCAGTGCCTTGAGTAATTGTGCTCATAGTTATTATTTTTGGAGGAAATTTTTGGAACATCTTAGCTTTGAATCTATTGAAATGATCTACCACTTTTATAGCTGTACAAACTGAAGCAGTAAAAAGACAATGAATCCTAAGTAACACTCAGCTTTGCAGCACTTATTTAATTCCTTAGACACTGAGCTATGTTACCACAAAATTAAGAAAAAAAAATTGTTGGAGTTTGGCCTTCTAGTCATTTTTATATGCTATTGATAAAACTGTGAATTAGTACAAACTTTATGAGAGAGAAATTGGCTCTATGATTCAAAAGCCCTCTGGACCAGCATTTGAGGGCGGAACTCTCAGGACGTAGACCTCAAACGCCACATCCGGCACTCAGTAGCTGTGTGAATGTGGGCAGGTGAGTTCATGTTCAAGTTTCAGTTGCTCATCTGTAAAAGGGAGATTATGATAACACATTGCTCCTTAAATGAGACACTATGCAAACATCACAGTGCCGGACAGACTCAATAATTCAGTCTCTTTTAGCTTTTATTTTTATCAATTCCATATCTAGGAATCTATCCCAAAGGGAAAAAATCAGAGATCAGCAAAAGTTGATGTGTATCACTATGGTTATTGGCACATTATTAACAATAGTTAAACATTAGAAGCAAAGACCCTTTTAGATAAATAAACCCACGAGAGAATACAAAATAAACCACTAAAACCAGATCCACAAAAGACATTTCAAGGTTTGGTGCAGCTGCTGACTATGCCTGGCCCTCTTTTTGGAATCACAGGCAGTCTGCTGTTCTCAGTCTCCCCTAAAATTTGGACGAGGTCATGTGACTAAGTCAACGGAGCAGACAGAAGTGAGTAAACTGCTTCCAAACCAGACCTTCAAATCATCCCCTTTTCACTCTCCAGTGCTTTTCTTTTAGCCTTGATCTTGGAAGCCACATGATTGAGATGAATAACTCTACAAGCAGCATGGATATCTGGGCCAGAGCTTGGAGGAATTCCTCTTCAGAGAATTCCTCTTCAGCCTTCAACCAGGAACTGCATATGAAGAAGGCTTTTCATGATTAAGAAATAAATATTTGTTGCACGAAACTACTAATAGTAGGGGTTTATGAGATAACACAACATAACCGATCATATTTTGACTGATAGTTATGTCAAAATNTTATGATAACACATTGCTCCTTAAATGAGACACTATGCAAACATCACAGTGCCGGACAGACCCAATAATTCAGTCTCTTTTAGCTTTTATTTTTATCAATTCCATATCTAGGAATCTATCCCAAAGGGAAAAAATCAGAGATCAACAAAAGTTGATGTGTATCACTATGGTTATTGGCACATTATTAACAATAGTTAAACATTAGAAGCAAAGACCCTTTTAGATAAATAAACCCACGAGAGAATACAAAATAAACCACTAAAACCAGATCCACAAAAGACATTTCAAGGTTTGGTGCAGCTGCTGACTATGCCTGGCCCTCTTTTTGGAATCACAGGAAGTCTGCTGTTCTCAGTCTCCCCTAAAATTTGGACGAGGTCATGTGACTAAGTCAACGGAGAAGACAGAAGTGAGTAAACTGCTTCCAAACCAGACCTTCAAATCATCCCCTTTTCACTCTCCAGTGCTTTTCTTTTAGCCTTGATCTTGGAAGCCACATGATTGAGATGAATAACTCTACAAGCAGCATGGATATCTGGGCCAGAGCTTGGAGGAATTCCTCTTCAGAGAATTCCTCTTCAGCCTTCAACCAGGAACTGCATATGAAGAAGGCTTTTCATGATTGCACGAAACTACTAATATTAGGGGTTTATGAGATAACACAACATAACCGATCATATTTTGACTGATAGTTATGTCAAAATAAGAAATAAATATTTGTTGCACGAAACTACTAATAGTAGGGGTTTATGAGATAACACAACATAACCGATCATATTTTGACTGATAGTTATGTCAAAATGCATACAATAAAATGGTAAGTAAATAAGTATATATGATCCCAGTTTATAAAAAAAACATAATATGCACAGAATAGATGGAAGTATGTCCATCAAAATGTTAACAGTTGCTATATATGAGTGTTGAAATACTAATGGAATTTTATTTTCTTTATTTTTTTCTATTTCAGAATAATCATCTACCATGCTACATATAGCTTTCATTAACTAATCATATTTAATTCCAAAATAATTTTTTTTAAATAATTAAAAACACTTAAAATTGAACCCAGCCAAATTCCCTCTGGGGGTTAACCATTTGGTATTGAATTCATCTGGATCACTATGATGCTAAGACACATTGAAAGAAATTGTGCAATAGTGGCTGTGAGTATGTGGTGGGGAAAAATATAAGATCTAAATATAGGAATCTGGGTAATGAAACAAATACACCCACCCTGAGCCCATTTGTATAAGTGTATTTAGTAGCATCTGGGATAGTACACTGCACAGTGAAGGCATTTAAAAAACGCTAATTAAACTATGGTCCATGCATCTTCTCTCTTCCAGTCCATTACGAGATAATGCCTTATAAGTGGTAAGAAAATAGCTCAGGCAACATGGGCTTAGAGAATCCAACTGTAATTTCTAAATTTTTATTTATGAATTGTACACATCTTGATTTAATGTTAGCTGAAAAAATAAACTTCCTGCAGGAACAGACACTGGATACTGGCCGTCCTGGGGAAACGAGGGATTTGATGAAAACGTGAGACCTTGCTCAAGGACCAGCCTCCTCATCCTCAGATCCACCTGGATCCCTAAGCCTTGAATATCTGCACAATGCCTCGGCCACCATCACCAATTCTCATGGCAGACCCCAGGATGAGCTCCTGGCTGGACCAGCCTGCATGAGCTATGGAGCACATGGCTTCCTCCACCTCTTCTGAATGCAGTTGTGATGCCCCAATGGCTCTGACTTCCCACCTGGCTGCCCAGATGGCCAACAACAGCCTGAAATTGCAGGGGAGGTATTGCCCCCATGGGGCAATTTGTCTACTGATATTCAGGATTCAGGAAGGAGTTGGCAGAATAACCCCTTTCCATCCTCCTGATGGACTGTGCTAACATATCAGGGTTCTCAGATCCTCTGTGGACGCAACCCACAGGAACTATCCCCTGGCTGTGTCTCCTTGTGAAGAAGCAGCCAGCAACACAGCACTACCTTGTCTGTTCA
>NW_007732040.1:55161-57256 GCF_000696425.1 Galeopterus variegatus | reverse complement strand
CCCCTGGCTGTGTCTCCTTGTGAAGAAGCAGCCAGCAACACAGCACTACCTTGTCTGTTCACTTTCCCCACTTTCCATCTCCCATCACTTTTTGCTCTCTCTTGTTTCTCTGGAATTGTCTACTCCTCTCTTCTCTCTACAATAAAGAATAACATGCAAGTGTTCCCTCAGGGCCAGCTTTTTTAGGCAACCTAGGCTTAGACAACTTCCAAGAATCTATTTTCCCCTAAATCCCTGTTCAAATTCCAACAACTTCTGTTTGGGGCTACAACAGGTTCCTTGGAAGCTACCTCCACATCCCTACCCCAGAAATAAATCTGCAAGAGGGGGGCTAAGTCATGAGACTGTTCTATTCTCCTGACCAGCAGTGCTTGGTGCCCAAGAGTGAACATCAATATATTGTATTCAAATACAGTATTAAAGGACTTGCTTTCCCACAGGTCTGGAATCAACATAGCAATTTTTCTGCCATGACAAACTCCAGCCCAAGGATGAAGCTAATACGTGGAGAGGAACAGAACCAGGACAGTTAGAGAGAAGTGGAGCAAGAGCTCCCATTATACAGTAAACCCCTGGATCAATCTGTACCTGATGCTGATATAACTCTAAATGTTTCAATTATGTGTGCTAATAAATTATTTACATTGTCTAAGCCAGTTTGAGCTATCTTTTCTGTTATTTGCAAACAAAACACCCTAACAGAGGGCAGGGACGGATATAATAAAATAGTTCCAAACAAATTTCCTTGTACCATTGAGAACATGAGCTAACAATCTCTGCTTGCTTAAGATGAGCAGATTGAGTTAAAAAAAAATCAGCAGATGCTTCTTTAAAAAGCTTTTATTTTTGAATTCCAGAATCAGGCTACATTATAGTGACTATCTCTTCAGAATGCAGAACCTTGTTCCAATGATACTCAAAGTCCCTGTTCTGGGCAGGTAATTTGACTCTGTGTTCTTTCCACCCTTATGAAGTCTCAGACAGTTACACTCATTTTAAGTGCAGCATTAGCATTCTGCCTTCATAAGCAAGTAGGTGAAACAAACAGTACTAACATCTGAATATATGTCATCAAAGCTGCAAACTCTGGGGGCTTCCTGTCACGCATAACTTCTCCTGATGTAGAGCCTGGTCCAGTTCACCGAAGCCAGACAGTCTGTTTCTGGAGTCTTGAGCCACGTATTGAGAAAATCAATTGGCTTATCCCTGTTTGGGGAGATTGATTGAAAGTTATTGCTGTCACTGTAACGGTTCCGTTCATCAGGTAGCTGAAAAAGCTATCCAATATGCTTTGTGCCACCCTCGCAAATATGCCAGGGTGGGTGAAAATACATCTATTGAACTCTTCAGTTGTTGTTCTTCCTACACCTTGCCTGAAATGTACAAAAGGATACATTCTATGCACATGGAATCAGCAGCCCACTGACTCTCAGCTCCAAGGCACGTTTTTTACCATTCACGTTCACAAGGAGAAGCACTCCTCATAGTTATTAAACAGAAGTTGTAAACTGGATATCCAGGACTACATCTGACCTATGCAATATTTTTTATTCGGTTTCTTTTTGATTGTAGCAGAACTCAACTTTAAACACTTGAGAAATTTTAAGTGAGAATCTAGGTTTCTGGCTTTTCTCATGAAATATCAAAACAGCTTCAACTTTAGGTGTGGTATCTGGAATGACAATAATTGACTGACACTGAGCTACAAGTCCCACCTCTCCACAGTCTCCCAGCAGCTTGCTTTACATGTACATGTGTGCATACGGGTAACTGGGATGGGTGTATATGGGTAACTGGCCCATGTTATTATTTGAGTTGATGATGCCCTCTTTTAAAGCATGTCCTGTTAGTATTTTCGTTATTGTTTTTAGGTTTTGAGACATCTGACTGCCCAGGAAAGTCTTCCCAATAGCACATTACATTTTTTAGAAATATACATTCAATAATAGAAGCCCTCAGTGTTTACAATGTAAACTATGATAATCTCATCATATTAATTTTTTTTCTCTTGCTGCAGAACAATTGTAAGTGTGTGATATGTATTAATACAAAGTGTGGATATCCCTGGATGAGGGACACTGACAATGGTCTGTTA
>NW_007732040.1:10432-53656 GCF_000696425.1 Galeopterus variegatus | reverse complement strand
CCAGTTTCTGAGAAATCAATGTCACATTCATTGTGGAAAAAATACTAATGTGTGTGTGTGTATTTATGTGATGAGGTAATGTGGCAAACTAGTCACTGCATCCTAATAATCAACCCCACCTCTTCCCTGAAATTCTGTTCAGGTCATGAGGAAACATCCGTCTCTATCAGGCAGCAGCTCACCTTGCATGAGCAAGTCCCAGTGTCCCATCACTGGTCTAATGCAATCAGGGAGATACTGTTCTTCTCAACCTGCAATTGGTCTAAACGTGGATGTGTGATCTGGCTCTGGCTGTAGGAAAATATTTATGCTTCAATGGGAAAGTTTATATAGTCTGGATTCTAGAGAGCCCCCCTTGGTTATCAGATTCTATGGAAGCGATTTTACAATTCTAAAAGCTGCAGATAATTAATAGCAATGCAAACCACTTCCGTCTATAGACAGGCAAATTCTGTCCTGTCCAGGAGAGGTTCTTTCGGCTTCGCTCCTCCTACCACCCCATGTGGAAAGCCCAGCCTTTCTTCCTTACACACGCTTTGAACATCCCTCATCTGTACCTGTGCCTGTTCTTTGGATTCTCTTTTGAGCTGGTTTTAACATCTGCCTGGTGCACTTAAGAGTCAAACAAAATCTTTTTAACATGTGTTCATTTTGATATCCTCATGAAAGTCATGATTTTGCCTTTTTTGAAGATTATCTTTAACCCAGCCAAGGAGCAGTCTAGAAACCAGGGCTGGGAAGGACTCTGTGCTCAGCTGCTCTGCTCATGCTGGTCTCTGGCCCTTATGGGCACATGGTGGAATTGCACCTCCTGACTCCCTTGAGGGCGGGTGAGCCAGTGGAGGTAGGAGTGTCATGTGCGACTGGTCTCTGGCCCTTATGGGCACATGGTGGAATTGCACCTCCTGACTCCCTTGAGGGCGGGTGGGCCAGTGGAGGTAGGAGAGTCACGTGCGACCGACTCCCTTGAGGGCGGGTGAGCCAGTGGAGGTAGGAGTGTCATGTGCGACTCTGGCTGGAGCTTCAAGCACACCTGCACAATGCTGCCTTTCTCTTTTCTTTCCTACACGTTGTCAGTAATGCTCAGGCAGTGGCTGTTTCCCGGGTCCTTGAGTGGCCACCAGGAGCAGAGGCTCCCTGTTGACCCATGATAGACATGCAGCATGAGCCAAAATTAAATTAAACCTTACTTGTTTTGAGCTACTGCTATTTAGAGGTTATTAGTTAGCACTAACTCATACTGACTAACATCCATTCCCTTTCCCCCATAAAATGGCAAAGCCTTTTTTAGGGGAATTCTGTGTGTGTGTTATGCAATCATCACTACCATCCATCTCCAGAACTCTTTCATCTTCTCAAAATGAAACTCTGTTCCATTAAATTAAACCTTACTTGTTTTGAGCTACTGCTATTTAGAGGTTATTAGTTAGCACTAACACATACTGACTAACATCCATTCCCTTTCCCCATAAAATGGCAAAGCCTTTTTTAGGGGAATTCTCTCTCTGTGTGTGTGTGTGTGTGTGTGTGTGTGTGTGTGTGTGTGTGTGTGTAATTCTTTATCCCTGTAGGTCTTAAAAAAATTTTTAATTGTGGTAAAAGACACATAACATAAAATTTACCACTTAACCATTTCTAAGCATACAGTTCCATAGCGTTAAGCACATTCACACTGTTGTGCAACCATCACTACCATCCATCTCCAGAAGTCTTTCATCTTCTCAAAATGAAACTCCGTCCTCATCAAACATATGAACTCCCCATCCCCTACCCTCAGCCCTGGCAACCACCACTCTGCTTCCATCTCCATGAATTTGACTATTCTAGGAACCTCATGCAAGTGGAATCATGCAATATGTGTTTGTCTGTTTTTGTGACTGGCTGGCTTAGCTCACTCAACATAACGTCCTTGAGGTTCATCCACGTTGTAGCATGTGTCAGAATTTCCTCCCTTTTTAAGACGCTATAATATTCCATTGTATGGATGGACCACACTTGATTCATGCGTGCATCTTTCAGTGGACACTGGGCTGACTCCACCTCTTGGCTGTTGTGAGTAATGCAGCTATAAACACAGAGGAATCATGCAATATGTGTTTGTCTGTTTTTGTGACTGGCTGGCTTAGCTCACTCAACATAATGTCCTCGAGGTTCATCCACGTTGTAGCATGTGTCAGAATTTCCTCCCTTTTTAAGACCCTATAATATTCCATTGTATGGATGGACCACACTTGATTCATGCATGCATCTATCAGTGGACACTGGGCTGCCTCCACCTCTTGGCTGTTGTGAGTAATGCAGCTATAAACACAGATACACAAACGTCTCTTTCAGATGCTCCTTTAGATTCTTTTGGATATATACCTTGAAGTGGAATTGCTTGATTCTATGGGAAAGGAGATAAGAATATAAAACTCCAAAATGCCCCAAGCTCGCATACTGATTTCAAGTTGAAGGAACTTGAGGAGCAGCAGCTACAGGAAGAGCTACCTGAAAAATCTTTTCTTACATATAGTAAGGCATAAAAACTCCTGAGAAAGCTCCTTTCCCTGTGCCAACACAAGAGGAAAACCCTTATTACCAGTGACTTAGAGTAAATTCTGCAATGGACCTGTATAAGTACATGCACTAATACCTCCTATCTTTCACTAGCTTTACACCCCTCCATATAACGGCTAGTGATTACCTGGAATTTACCACCATTGCTCTGTCTTGTTATTTCTTCACAAAATTCATCTCCTTTGTCTAAAAAGTACAAAAGCTTTCTGCTCTGGCCATTTTAGGGATCTTCACCATCTTGTGAGGGTCTCCATATATATATATAAAATTAATAAAATCTGTACATGTTTCCCCTGTTAATCTGTTTTATTTCAATTTGATTGATCCCACTTAAAAACTAAGATGGGTAGAAGGGATGTGTAGGCTCCCCTACATATGGTAATTCTATTTCATCTTTTGAGGAACCACCATCCTGTTTTCCATATCAGCTGCACCATTTTACATTCCTACCAACATTACGCAAGCTTTCCAATTTCCCCACATCCTCGCCAACACTTGTTATTTCCTCTGTCTTTGGTAGTGGCCATCCTGATGGATGTGAGGTGTTATCTCATGGTTAGGAGAACGCCTTTTTCTTCTTTCCCCTTCTTCTGCCTGGAATGGGGCTTGGAAGTGTCTCAGTTGTTGTGTGACCTCAACATGACAGAATGAGACAGAAATCATACTAAGGATGGAGAAGTAGAAATAGGGACAGGGCTCAGGAGCCCCATGGTCCTGTCAGCAGCTGTACCAATGTTAGCAGCTGCCTCCCTCCGGACGTCTTGTTTAGTTAGAAAAATGCACTTCCATTTACTCTAGCCACACATACATCAGGCTTTCTGTTGTTATTTTTAGCCAAAAGTATTCTTACCTACCTCGGGGTATGTAGATCTAACTGTGGTATTTCAAAACACTTTTAGGATTCAGTGGGATTGCATCTAACACTGGCAGTCTGGTTCTAAAGGTATTAGGTAAGGAGAAAATCACATTTGTTTCCAATTATCCTTGAAAAGCTCCTGGAACACGAATCAAGTACAGTAAACATGGTATATTGTAAACAAGTCTGTACACCTATGGCTAGGGTAGAGAAAAAGCTTACAGGCTCAGAGTAAGAATGTTGTGTGTTTTACAAGAACTGCACTGGAGGGAGGGTAAGCACCCATCAGCTGGTCCCCCTCTCCTAAGTCCCTAATGCATCAGGATCTCAGGCTCCCTTGAATACGTGAGTGCATGAGCCCCCCACACCCTTCAAGAACAGCCTTGCTCAGAAAAGGAGCAAAAGCCTTCCTGACACTTTTGTAAGGAAGATGAGGTCTTGGGGAGAATTGTTTTGTAGGTTAATCAATACCAGAAAGGCTATTAGAAAGGGTGTTGACCACATACATTTGGAAGGGGTCACAGTACTTATCCGGCAAGGGTATTTTAATCTATTAAGGGGAATTTATCCAGGGAGTGAAATATTGAAAGTTTTAAAGGACTCAGACAGTTGTCCAGGGAAGGAAAACACTAAGGATCTGCTTGTGAGTTAGGCCTGTACCTTTTAGAATGCATAGCATGGGATTCTACTGAGGCTGGAGGGGCTGGTTTTCTTATTTCAGCCACATGTATACACCATGTTGGAGACAAATTCTCTGTCGGTGTAACGTGGCACTGGAACATATCACTGAGAACCAGGCAGTGGTTATCTTGTGTTCAATTAAAGACTTGCATCTCACTGAGTACTGAGAGACGCAGGAATCCTGAGGTCCCTGGGGACACAGCCCATTCCTGCCTCCCATCCCGTGCTCTTTAGGGTCCACGAGCAGAACAGAGAGGGGCAGCCTGTACTTGAGTGCATGTTGCTCTCTCTCCAGAACACAGGGGCATGGAATTCACATACAGCAAGCATGCTAATGAGGCACCCACTCTGCTAGGCATTCCAGGTCCCCAGGCAGATGGTGACCTTCTTGCTTTTGTATTTGCCGTGCCTGAGAGGCCACACAGGACAGTGGTTTGGATCATGGCTCTAACACTTACCAGATGTGGGAGTGTGTTAACCACTCTGTACCTCAGTTTCCCCATCTGAAAAATGTGAATAATAATGGTACCTGCCTCAGTGGGCTCCTGTGATGACTAAAGGAGATGGTATATGCATATTACTTAACCTGGGGCTTGGTACATAGTCACTGTTATTACTAACGTGGGAAGATGCAGTAATATTTCTTGATCACCATTTGCACAGACGCCCTGTTCATTTTGCCATAGTTGGGCTTGCCTATAAGCTTCAGAATAATTTAAGTGTTCATGTATGCCAAAGTTACTAAATTCCTTAATGCCAAAAGATCCCAGGAGCAAGTAGAGGATCAAGTTCGTCCTGTGATTTCTGGTCCCAAGCACCAGAAATAGAGCCACATCTAATGGGTAAACCCATTAACAACTAGAAGTGTCTACTTGTTCCACATTGAACACAGTGTGGGATTCTCTGATGATGAGGATTTGGGTAAATATCACATGTTCTCACTCATAGGTGGGAGGTAAAATGAAAAAGTTGAGCTTGTAGAAGTGGAGAGTAAAATTGTTAGAGCCTGGAAAGGGAGGAGGACGGGGAAATGGAGAGGTTGGCTAACAGATAAAAAATCACAGCTAAACAGGAAAAACAAGTTCTAGTGGTTTACAGTAGTGCTAGCCATCAATAATTAACAATAATTATTATATGCTATCAAATGACTAGAAGAGAGAAACTCAAATGCTCTTAGCACAAAGAAATTATAACTTATGGTAATGGATATGCCAATTACCCTGATTTGGTCATCACACATTGTATACATGTATTGAAAAATAACTCTGTACCCCATAAACATGTATAATTATTACATTTCGATTAAAAAATAAGTTTCAAAAATACTATTACAAAACTAGAGTAAATCTGTCAATCATATTCGTACACATAAACACACATAAAAGTTTAATGAAACTTTTGGCACTTTATAAATATTAACTCATCAATTTGCACAAGAATTCCATGAGGTCAGTATTGTTATCCTTATTTTACAGATAAGGAAACTGAGGCACTTGAAGCTTAAATAACCTGCCTAATTTATATAAACAATGGACAGCAATGATACCAAAAAGGGGAGTGTTGGATATCCACCAATCGCAACACTAAGATTGAACTTGCCCTGAAGTCATGCCTTTTATAATTTATAGGAGGGATCACATAGTAACATGAAACTTGATTTTTTTTCACTTAATGTATGCTAAGACTATTTCTGTATGAGAAACTATTGACCCGTCTCATTTTTTAAATAAGTACACAGTATTCCAAAGTACCACTGTAACAGAATTTTTCTTTGACTAATTTCATACACATATCACTTAAACTTATTAGGATATGCATCAAAAGTTCAATCTGTATAATTTGAGGTTTTTACAGTAAGAAAGTACAACTTTTGTAAGAAAACAAACTGAATTTTTAAAAAATTTTAATGATTTAATTATGTAATAAGGAACTTTGGCCCTTTAATTTTTTAAAATTGAAACAATTGATTATGCATGTTTATGGGGTACAGAGTTGACTGTCAGGATTTGTGTACAATATGTGATGATATATGTTGAACTTTCAGAAGGAGAGAACAGAAGTATGGTTACTAGAGGTGGGAAAGGGGGAGGGGAAGGGGTGAGGGAGAAATTGGGTAATGGGCCCTTTAATTTAGAAAAAGGAGTCACAGGATCATACAGAGGATAAGCTGCATATTTTAAAGACAGTAAATGAGTACGTCCATTTAAACTATCAAAATCCTGCCCACGACTTCTGGAAAGGGCTTCCTATCAACATAATATTTGCATTCAATTTCCCATGAGTCATAAATCCAGCGGCTCTGTCTACAAAGGTCCCCTGAAAACACAGCTCTCCTGCAGCATGCATGTCGACAAACCCATGAATTATTGTCTACTCCTACTTTTTTTTTTTTTAATTTTCCCTGATAATAGAATCTAGATGTTTCTGAAAGCAGCATAGGAAGTCAAAGGACATATCAGAGTCTGAAGGCAGACTTTTTCAGCCAGTGAAGGACCAAGATTGTGTCACTGCTTTGCTTACACTTCCAAAGTAAATTGATCTCAAGTCCAAGGGACCTGGATGGGTGGAAGCTGCCGTGAATTCCAGGAAGTTGTAGCTGAGATACCTCAGCATCATTTATCTTTCTTAGCATCTTTGAGGGATGGAGAAGACACAAATGCTGACAGAGTGCACAAGATTCATTTCTGTACCGCTGAGAAAAGGAAGCAAGAGCAAACAGAACTCTTTTTATCCTTGCAGGGTAGGAAAGCTTGGAGGGAAGAGTCAGGGGGTTGTTAGAGCAAACGGGGAGGAAACACAGGCTGCTTTTCTATGCATCAGCCACTTCTGGTACCCATATAGCTTGGATACAAATTCCTTTAGGGAGTGTCTTCCCATTCTGGGGATTCATCTTGATGAAGTAATTGAATAAAATAAAAAAGGTATAGTCATTCACTTAATATTCAGCATTGAGAGCCTACTATATGCTATGTAGCTGCAGGTGCTACAACAATGAACTAGGCAGATGTGTTGCCATGGAGGGAGATAGATAAGAAGCAGGTAGACACAACCAGCAAGATAATTACCGAGGATGCTAAGTGTTATGAAGTCAACAATATAAGATGACAAATGAACAGCTGATAAGGGAGTGGTGGTAATTTCAATGCAATCAGGAAAGCCATCACTCAAGAGGAGAAATTTGAGTTAAGGACTTGCTATCAAGAAAGAGTTCACTGGGTGAATGAAGATATGGAAGTGGCAGAATCTGCTAAGGAAAGGAATAGCTAGTGTAAAGGCCCTGAGGTAGAGACAAACTTGACTTCTCCTAAGGACAGAAAGAAGTCTCACATAGCTGGAGTGTATGTATTGAGGGCTTACCCCTAAATATATCTAGGCTGAGGAAGAACAGAAACAACAGAAATGTCCATAAATGCTGGAATGATTTTTTAAAAATAAGAGCACATCACTGGATAGAATATTTCTGTATCAGCTAAGATATTTTTGCTTGGAAGTAACACAAATCAACTTGAGCTGTTATAAAGAACATGGTGTCTCTCTGAGTATAATTAATTCAGATCTCAGCTCCACCACTTACTAGCCACGGGGACTTGGCAAATATCTTACTGCCTCCATTTTCTCAGCCATTAAATGAGAATAATATGATAAATACCACTGTAGATTACCGTGACTGTTAAATGAGATAGAACTTATAAAACTGGTGCATGGTACTGGGAACATGGTATACACTCAAAAAATATGCAGAAGGTTGGTGATACCATATTGAACACAAAGCAGGAGGACATTAATCAACTAATCACATACATAAATGTAAAATTACCGCTGTCATAAATTCTGTGGATAAGAATTGCTGGACATCATAAGAACCTAAAAAGTGGTATCAGAGACATGTCATAGGCTTCCCTGAGGAAGTGGCAGTTTACCTATGGCCACATGGGGACATATAACATGTGTCCATTGGGATGAAATTTCTGCCTTTCATCTCTATCTCTTTGCAGACTTGGGTTTCATTTTTCTCTCTCCTTGTACATACATCTCCCTCTACGTCATGGGCCCACTCTACAGATCTCCAGATGACCTGCTTTGGGTCCAACCTCATAAACAGTGACTGCACATCTATCTTGGTTCCAATTCTGTGTTTGACAGGAAGGGATATTCACAGATACTGCCTAAGCCAGGTGTAATCCCAAGGTAAGGTCCATCTTCATCAAGCAGGTGGGGGTCTCTGCATCAAATTGATTGTTGGATGGGTTGGGGAATAACCAAGGATCAGTGTAAAAATGAGGAAACGAACTGTAACCTGGGCAGACACTCCAAAAACATGACCACTATAGTTACACAGTGATTCTAAGAAGAGCAGAAACTAAGACAGCCTGCTGGAATTCTAACCAGGCTACCGCTTGCTGAAGGATGGCCTTGGGCAAGCTGAGTAATTTCTCTGTGCCTCAATTTCCCCACCTGCAAAAACAGGGAAAACGAGAGCACCTACCTCATAGAACTGTGAGGATTAAGTTAGTAAATATTGATAAATAAGTGGTGGAGAACGATGCTGAGCATTTAGAAAGCATGAATGTTAGGCACTATTGATATAGCCGTAGATTTGGAGTGTAGCTTCCTTGTTTCAAGTTTTTCAAAAAAAACCCCAAAAACAACAGCAACAAAACCCAGAAAGAACAATCTCAATAAATGCATAACCTTAATGCACACAGAAGTTAAATATCTAAAGAGGAAAAGAGGTGTATTCTTTAGCTTCTAAATAGTTAAAAGGGTTGCTATTAATTCTAATATTTATTCAAGGCATCCCTTCTCTTCCCTCCTTTCTCCACCCCTGCTCTTTGGATAACAATGACACAAATAGTCAAACATTTGGGCTGAATGCCACCACAGCTGCAGACAGTGAGTGGCGGTTTTGCAAAGTGTCTTGCAGGAGTGAACATCCTGATCCACTGGCGCTGTGCAGAGGGTTACCTCTCAGGCTGCTGGAGAAAAGTACAAATCTCCCGTCTGCTGGTTAGTGTTGCTGCAGGATTTTCGAGGCTGTCACATTTCTGCATCTGTTAGCATTTCTGTGACAGTAACTGAGGCCAATTAACAAAGGGATGGGAAGCACCAGTGTCTGTAGAGGGATGCGGGTGGATACGTACTTGAACAGTAAAAACAAGGAAGTGAAAAAATAAAACCTCCACAGACGACATCAAGTGGCAATCTGTTGAACATGGTCTCACTTTATTCTCACCTCTTAGTGCCACTCCTCCTTCTGCCCTGTCCCTACATATCGGCACTGAGAGGCTTTAAATCTATTGCATAGAAATAAACACCTAGAACAATTGCACAGTCACAGTTGTGGTAAGAACATAAATATCTATCCATCTAGGAAATATTACATCGATCATCTATGTCTTATCCATCTATCAATCCTCTCTATATCTATCTAATCTATCTTCTACCTACCGTCTGTCTGTCCATTCATCTATCTAATCTGTCTTCTACCTACCCTCTATCTATCCATTTATCTATCTATGTATCTGATACACAGTACCCTATGCTACCCTACTTTAACAAAAGGAAAAAAAGAAATTCTTCTCTATCTTGGTAAAAAAAAACCCAAGATCTGGCAACTAATGAACCTTAAAATTGAACTGTAATGAATTTTGTGCTGTGCTGGTGATTTGATTATAATAATTCCAGTAAGGTTGGAAAAGGGGCATATATTTAACCCCTTCGTTTCATAACAGCAAAGCTTTGGGAAAGAGGTAGAGGGAAAAAATGACGTTCCTTGGTTGCGAATGGTGTGCACCCCATCCGTGATGCCAATTGCTCAGAATTAGATTGACTTTAACCCAGGAATTTTGCAGCCCTGTGGAGTGAACCAGCACTGCCCCAGGACAGACTGTCTTCACCCCTTTGCTAGGTGTGGGTTCTAAGGTTTACTACATAGGAGATTTTAGGATTGCTATTTGGGAAGTCTTTTCAGAAGCTGAAATGGAAAAGCTCAGCCCCTCTCAACAAGGGTGTCCTTTATTTGTCAATGTGGGTGAACTCCCACCTTCACCCAAGTTTACCATGTGTCTCTTATTTTGGTTCTCCAGTGGTTGGCTGCTAGTCAAGGAAGTGGAATATTTATTCCTTATTTCTTACGCAGCACAGAGAAATGACAGCCCTACTTGTTGCTTTTGTTTTGTTAGCTGCTTTATAGAAATTGCTTAATCCACTTTTTTTTCCAAGCAGCAGCATACTCAGTGATAAACATATTTAAATTGGATATTTAAGAAGCAAAAGACTGTGTTCCTTTATCATTTATGCAAGTTCTTGCTACTTAACTAGGAAAAAAGTAACAGGAATGACTTGTCAGGTCTGTAGCTACATTTTTAGATAATGGGCTTCAGGAAAAAAAATACTTTTTTCCAAAAAGAAAAAAGGGACAACCTCTTTTATTATGAAATCTGTTCCCTCTTTAGCTGTTTTTAATTGATATCTATACTCGGATAAGAAAATAAACCTATACCTTTGAGTAGCGTCATTTCCCATCACAAAGTGAGTCTCTAGGATGTACACTTTTAAATTAACAAAGGTGTTGTTAAATATCTACACCATATATATTTGATTTAATTGCTTTTAGAAAACCCTAGAGAGCCCCTGAGAGTTGCTGTTGGTTGGGCCTGTAAATTGTGAACCTCACCCAAGGCAAAGTGTCATGTGTTATGTTTGTTACTGTTATTTCATATGACATTTATTTAGTTAGGAATAGGAAACCCTGACTCCTAGAGTGGCGTTTCAGGGCTCGTCTGATAGTATAAATGTGAAAAGTGAGGCAAGTGGGAGCTGCAGAGAGTTCAGGACACGCCCTTACGCAGTGGAAAGTTGGGACTCAGCCCTGATCATCGCCGAGAAGCCAGACATCCATTTTTCTTTTAAATGTGATATTGTCTAGAATTCAAAACTTGGCGATTAATCCAAACTTTCAAAAATCTTTATGTGAGACAAACAGAATATATCTGTGAATGAGACTCAACCTGCAGGTTCCCACTTCCCAACTTCTGATTAACAGTCTCCCTGGTGCACAAGAACAGACTCATCCCAGCTCTTAGAATCATCAAAAAATATCCACATACCACCCTGCAAATATGGCACTGTCATGGGGACTTTATAGAACAACTCCAAAGGACTTTCCTCTTTTCCTGTAATATGCCAAATTCTTATCCTTTTGCAAAATGCAAACATCATAAGTTACTGCCAAGAGCACCACAAATACCAAACAAAAATCTCAAACATAAATAAATTTAAATTCAATTTATTTCAAAACAAAATTAAGAATGGCAGGTTAAAAATCACTCTATAACATTCATATAATTTTTTGACAATGTATGAGAAAAAGGAATCAGTAAAAAAAGAACAAATTGACAAAAACCTTTTCTTCTTTCTCCTCCAGTATAAACAAACAAACAAAATGATCACCAGAAATTGTCCTCTTTCAATTTCAAAAGTTTTTTCTAATTTACTGTGTAAGCCCAGCTCTCTTACCTCACAGATTACACTGTTCCCAAGCTTGATGCTCAAGCAACCCAGGATAGACTCCCTGATCAGTCCTGTAAATGTCTTGATAATCTGCATTGATCTGGAATCAACACAGTTGCTGACACATGGGTAAAACGCATCTGGAGAATTTGTCAGTAGTTATTTTCAGCTGTTTATTATTCTTGGAAGACTCATATGAGCACTTGGCACTATCAAGCACTCACTCATACAGTTCTGTTACACCACTGGGTACAGGAATCCTGTGCATTGAAGATACTTTAGAAAATTGTTTGCAAGTTGCTGTTGCACTGGGATAATTTTAGACAATCTGAGACTTTCACACTAAATAAATGTTTGAAATTGGTGACTGTAAATAATAGGAGCTTGAACTCTGACCCAGACATGCCTTTCTTTTTACTTATTTGGGTAGGATACCAGGGGAAAGGAGTTGCTATAATCCTGACATTGTGGAGCTTAAGCTTATGCATGTTGTTTTCTTTCTTTCATTTTGGGAAGAAGGTGTTCTAGTGTGTCTCTGTTAGCCACATCTGGACTTTTCTGTCTTAATTATACAGCTGTTTACTGTTGCAAGTAACAATGGACTCTGGATTTGTAAATAAAATGTCAATGATAGGCTAAATAAGGAAAGAAAAAGAACCAGTGACTTCAGGAAGATATAAGTTTATTTTTCTCCCATGTAAATACCATCTATTGCTAAGCATTCCAGGGAAAGAATTGTGCCTTCATGACCAGGAGAGGGCCTGACCCTTCCATCTTTCTCCACAGATGTCCTTAGCATTCTCATGAAACAGAGTAGCTGCAACAGCTGCAGACATCACATCCCAAATCCAGCCTGCTGGAAGGAAAAAGGACTAAAGAAAGTCACTTCTTTTGAAGGACATTTCTGGAAAGTTCTACCTCACAATGTCACTTGGAGTGTCAAAAGGCAACATCTAGCTACAAGGAGTGCCAGTAAGTCTAGTTTTTATTCCAGGGACCATGTGCTCAGTTTAAATTTAGGTCTTATTTTTAATGAAGGAAAATAGATATCAGAAGACACTATCAGAAAGCTTTGCCATAGTCAGGGTCCCAACCCATTTTCAGTCCCAGCCTCTGTGCTGGAAAGTCTCATATTTATGGTTGATTATTATTATTAACAGTGTGGTTTTTCATGCATTGGCTCCAGCATTCCTTACAACCATCCTCCAAAATAGCACTCTCAGCCCCATTTCACCAATGAGGGATCAGAAGCCCACAAGACTGAACTGCCTAAGGAGACACAGGAATTTGTGAGGAAGAGCCAGATGCCACACTCCAAAGTGAAAAGCAGCCTTCTGCCTCACTGATGCTGTACAACATGCTTCTTCCTGCTAATTCCCCTTCCTTACCTACCCAGCCTCAAATTGCTGAGAAGCATCTAGTCGAACCTACACAAGCCCAAGGATTTACTGCTTGCCTGACTTTTAGGTAGCATGCACCCATCCTCACTTGAAAAATGTAGTTCAACTCACCAAGTAATTACTCTGTCCTGCTGTGTACCAGGCACCGGGAAGAGCCATGACCCTGCAGCCCCTCAGGCATGTACAGGTGGGAGAGAAGCCTTAAGGAGGAAGCCCAGGGTTTTAATTTAGCTCACAGAAATATTTTTGGCCCAAAATATTTTGAAATCTATCATAAAAATTAGTTATTAAGCTTTAGAAATTGCAAGTTTCTCATAGGATTCTGGACATCAACCTTTTCTCAGGAGAGAGGAAAATTCAGTAACCTGGGCCCTCATTTCCTGCACCTCTAAGCCAGGATGCATCTCCACGGAGACCCTGCTCACACCTGGCTGCTTCACTAAAATTTACTCTATCTACCTGACTCTGTGGGCATTTGACTTTATGACCCATGGGACGGGGGTACAATGACACAGATCACCATGCTACTGGAAAAGACTTTAATAACTGCATTTCAGGTGATCACAAGCCCCCGTACCTGCTACATAGATTAATAACCAAAAAAGACTGCAGGGCTATTAATCCGGTACCTTTTATCATCATTAAATTGAAAAGAAAATTGAGACAGTGGCTGGGATCTCTCTTTGATCTACAGCAAAGGGATGTTAATAACCATGTTTCTGGGGGGAGAGCTGATTAACACAGAACTTAGCAGTATTCCAGTAACAGCCATTGTCAGGAACGTTCATAGTAAATTAACTTCAAACCAGTTCCTGAATACATAAACGAGAGGATGATTTTGGTTGCTATGGCCACTCACTCTTGGAAGGTGAAAGTTGGGTTTTGTGGGCTCAAAGGCTTATTTATAGGGTGCAAAGTGAATGGCAAAGAGTTATTTAGTCAAAAGTTTTGCTGCAAAATGCATTTATTTAATTTATTAAAATCCTAAGAGTAGGGTTTGTGGTTTGTTTTTAAGTTTCTTAAAGAACCTACAGGTATCAACTGTATAGAAATTGCCACATTTCTCCTTCTTGGCCTTTTATGTATGCACATTTAAGTGGTTCATCTGTCTCAATCTATGGGGGCATCACAATATTTCTGAACTGTGTGTCACAGAAATGATTCCAAACACCAAATGAGACAGACTTTGTGAAGCTGGCTGAGAAAATTCTGATGATTCTTAGATATAAGCATACTTCTGAGTGTATTATTTGGGCTGCCATAAACGAGTAACCCTAACATATTTCAAAACAATTGTGCACCATAAATATAGACTTTTTTATTTGTCAATTAAAAAATAATAAAGTGACCCCAAAATTCAGTGGCTTATACAAGACACAAGTGTACTTTTAAAAAATCCTCTCATGTAGAAAGTCCCAAGATAATAGGGTAGTTCTGAAACACTCAACATGTGGCTTTTATCTCTACATCCCAGCCAATGGGAAGCAGAGATCCAGGGAGCACACATTTAGTCTTTTTAACAGAAAGGCCTAAACGTAACATGAATTGCTTCTCACATCTCACTGGCAAGAGCTTAGTTATTTTGCCTCACTGAGATGCAACAGAGGCTGGAAAATGTAGTCTTTAGCCAGGTACACATGTGCCCAGCTAAAACCTGAGAGTTACATTATTAAAGAAAGAAGGTGAGAACACATCCTGGTGGGGAATCAGCAGTCACATCCACACAGGAGAAGGAGGCTTTTCCTGAATTTAAAAAAAAAAAATTCAAAATGCTCATGTCATTTCTGAGCTCATATCATTTCTGAACACAACCTCATACGTAATGCAATAATTCCTGGAAAAAAGATAGAGGGGCATTCATAAAGAGGTTAATGCAGAATAAATATGTATAGCATATAGCATAACCCTTCAGGCCATAAGCTCTGGAGTTGGAACCCTTGTATCTGAATCCTGCTTCTATTACTTTGTGGCAATTTGATATTGAACAAGTTGTTTAACCTTTCTGTATCTTTGTTCTTTATTTGCAAAAATGGGGGGTGTGGGAATAGTACCTAGCTTATGGGGAGTAACGTCATGAGGACTGAATGACATAATGCTTACAAAGATAATAAAACAGCACCTAGCTTCGGTCGACAGCCTTCTGCCTGTGTCCCATTCAGTGGGAAAAGAGGAAGGTAAAGGGAAGCTGGGGCTTACTCTTCTTAAATCCATGCCAGTCACACAGCTTCTTCTCACAGCAAGGGAGGCTGGGAAACGGAGTCTTGACACATTTTTCCCCCCTCTTAATATTCTGACAAGGAGACAGGCTCTCCAACATGCAGCTTCATTCATGTTCATGATAATGCCCCAGTCATACTTTGAGAGCTGGGTTCTTCCTGTTTGTTTCTGTTATTTTTGCAGTAGGTGCAGTAGGTTGGTGAAATCTTTGCTAGTAAATGTTGCCTTAAATTTGAAGATCATAACATTGATCTGCCTCTTCGAAACATTTCAAGGGCTCCTGAAGCACTGAGATTTCAGGCTAATGCAAGTGCTTTATAGGAAGAAGTGCCACAACATCAGATACGTGGATCCCCTTCTGAAGCTCTGTAAATGTACAGCCCTGAGAGGCCCAGAATAAGTTTAATTTAATTCAGAATTTGCAGTTAAATGAAAACTGTTGAGTATCTATCCTGCCTCAGAGAGTCTGAGGGTCAGTACATACTACAAAATGTCCTATGTTGAGAGACACAAATGGTCAGTAACATGGTTATATTTTCTTAATTCTACAAAGAATTTCCTATTAGTAAATTGTTTTTCTATACATCATCCTATAGTATTCTTAGAACACACTCATGTTCTAGTTACAGTGCTTGGAATTACCCCTTTCTTCACAGGATTTATGTGCAACCAAGCCAGAATTATATTCTAGGTTTAGTTGTTATCACTGTGGGGCCTTGATGTGCAGAGAAAGGGTTGAAGACAGGTGCAACTAGGAAAACAGGTCTTATGTATTCAAAATCTGATGGGTGTTTCCATTTGACCAAATGTTTAGAAGATTTTTACTTTTGAATATTTTGGTTTGAGTCAACATCTCTGTGTTTGACACAAAGAATGAGTATGTTTTATAATGATGAATATGCCAACTATCCTTACTTGATCATCACGTATAGTACACAAATACTGGTAGAAAACTCTGCACCCTATAAATATGTATAATCAATTATATTTTGATAAAAAATAAAAATATACATATAATGTTATTATTTTTTATAATCTCTGTATTTGAGATTTATAAAAGATGAAGTCAGTGATGGCATTAAAACCAGGGTGTAAGCAGCAGTAATATTCACAATATTTAACAACTGGTTAAATGGTTGCTCCCTGGCATGGTGTGCCTGTGCATATCAGCAAAGATCAGTTCTGCCTGCAATGCAAAAAAGGTCATAAATCACATTGGAAAGTCTCTAGCAAAGCATAACATTATAAATGATCGTAACATCTTTCAGTAATTTCAACAGAGCCACATTTTTTTATGTTTTCTTCTGTCTACTCCTTTCCCTCTTCCAGCATTGGAAGCCATGACTGATAATTGAGGGCATCCCTGGGTGAAGCCACTGGCATTTAGGACCCATTTTGTAGGAAAAACACACCTTGAAATCCTAAAATGACTCTCTGAGTGACAGAAGCTCATTCTAGGAATGTTAAGTGGGAACTTAATATCAAAACAGAGAAAAGCAAAGCACGTCTCCTATCTCTCGCTCACTCTGGGGCACAAATAGAGTCTGGTGGGTGTAACTGCCTCAGTTTTTAAATAACCTTCCTTTTTTCAATTGTAAAATTATCGTCTAAAAATCTATTTTATTTTTCATTAATATTTTTTACAGTTAACGTAGTTAAAGACAGAGAGCATGACTCTTTGGGTTCCTTAGGGCTAAGGCAAGACTATTTTCAGCATGTATGCAGCCAACGCCGTGTATAGCCCACATAATTTCTCTCTCTTTCTCTCACCTTTGTGTTGACTATCTTCCTCCTCCCAAAAGCACATATTTAAATTTAAAGTCAATTAAGTTGAAAAGTGTATAATTTAATTCCCTCCCATTAGTAGGGAACAACCTGTGAGTGAAATGAAGGTTTTTTTCTTTTCTATAACTTCCCGGTCTAATGGGACACTTACCCTGCAGTAGACAGTGCTGGGCTCAGAGCAGAGGGTTTCAATTTCAACTCCATGGTCCATACACTGTTAGCAAGCCATTCTCTGCACAATGTCACACTATGAGCACACAGGCAATTTTCTGAGGGATGGTCCACAGCTTTCTATCTAATCCTTAAAGCCATCTATGGTGACAACCATGTTGAACAAAGGTTAAAAATCGGCAATGTGGATTTCAGGAGACCTAAGATTGTTTCTGGTTGAATAACACATTACTGGCTCCCACAGTGGCAAATTTATTTTTGTTTCCATCAACATATCATCAGTGTTCACAATCATGAGCTTTCATATTAAAACCTAAGTTTTGTAATCTTCTTGTGCCAACTGGAATCAGTGGCCCCCTTCAGTTAAAACATATTGAGCACCATGGGTACCAGGCACAGTTCTGGGCTCCAATCACAGCCAAGAGCCCAGCAGACAGCTTCCTGCCTTTCATGGAACCCTCAATCTGGTTGCCATTTACACGCTACAAATTCTACTATCTCCCCCCCGGCCCCCTGTTAGTATCAGACTCTAAAAATCACAGCTGCTATAGGTTCCCAACTCAACTCTGCCACTTACTGGGTTTGATGTTTGGGTACATAAGACCTTTAGGAAACTCAAACTTTCTTGTAAGTAAAATGGAAATAATTAAATCTCCCTCTGGGGAATTTGTAAGGATTAAGATATGCATAGGATGCTTAGCTCATAGTAGGTGCTGAATAAATGTTATTTCTTGACTCCAATCACCCTTCATTCCCTCACTTTCTAAATTTGCCAATGAACTTTTTATGCACTAAGCCAGTGGCTTTCAGGAACCACAGAGTCTGTTTTGATTTATAGCTTTCCTTATGTGGTATTTGTGTGCAGGTCTTTTAAAATATGACCTCTCAACATCTGCTGTAGACTGAATTGTGTCCCCTCTAAAATTTGTGGGTTGAAGTCTTGATCTAATTAATGAAATTTGGAGATGGGGCCTTCGGGGGGATAATTACAGTTCAAAGAGATCATAAGGGTAGGGCCACTATGATGGGATTAGTGGCCTTAAGAGAGATTCCAGAAAACTTCCTCTCTCTCTCTCCCCACCTGCCCCCTGCCATGTGAGGACACAAAGAGAAGTTGGACACCTGCAAGCCAAGAAGAGGGCCCCAACCAGGAAACAACCCTACTGGCATCCTGATCTCCAACTTCCAGCCTCCAGAACTATGAGAAAATACACTTACGCTGTGTAAGCTACCCAGCCTGTGGTACTTTGTTATGGCAACCTGAACAGACTACAATAATATCTTGCACAGAATGAACACTGGCAGAAGTGTCCACCAGGCTCTTTCCTTGTTGTCAATGTTTAAGCCACCTCTTTAAAACAAGTGCCATCATGATTATCATATTAAAAAAAATCATTTTATCACTCAAAATAGCAGTTTATGATTAGGGTGCAGTTTTTTTTGTTTGTTTGTTTATTCTAAATCTTAACTGGCCTTTCTTTATACATCAGAATTTCTAAAAGATGGTTGATCACTGTGATTCCCCTAACAGGTCTCCTTAAATGATCCAACACATCATATCAGACCAGTTGTGCCCCTCCCAGTCCTTGCTCAGCACCCACCCTCGCCTGCAGGCTTGGGCCACTTCTGCTGCTCCCTCATTTTCTCAGACTTACACTGTCTCTGCCTCCTCCAGGAGGACACCAGACACCAGCTAAGCCTCCAGGACACTCAACAGCTCCAGTGGCCACATCTGACCCAATGGGCCCTTCATGGCTCTGGTTCCTCCACTAAATCTAGACTCTGATGGGACCCTGCACTGTGGGCGTGGGGAGGAGCTACCACCATGGCTGCTCTAAGGGGCCAGGTAGCACCTAAACACACGAGCAAGATGACATGTCCTGATGAGAAGGTGAGCAATGAAAGACAGAAGACAGGAAGCAGCCAGCAGATAAATGCCCCTTCCTTATGGACCATTCCAGGACATGGCATTTCCTCAGGGTCTCTCTGGGCCAAGCAACCAGTATGTTTTTTGTAGAGCTGTGGTCAGTTCCATCATTAATCGCCTGTGTGGGTTTCCTCTCTCTCTGTCTCACTTTCCTCCTCCTCTCACTCCTGCTGCCCTGGGCTTGCCCCCATCCCTTAAAGAATAGCACATAAATGGTGCTTTGGCTTCTGTTTTCTTAGGAACGTGGGCTAAGACAGGTAGCAAATTACTGACTATTTTTAAAACAGATTTTCTTTTCACAAAATGCATATGTCGATAGGTTTCAGGAAGAAAGCAAAAATGAGTAAATCAAACTTGGTCTTAAGAAAATAATAATAAGGATGGTGGAGTCTATGGCCTGCATGGGAGTGCCAGCTTCTCCATTCTGGCTGGTCACCACCACAATGAAATATTCATCCACTGTTGCCATTTCTTCACATAAAACCAGAAATCCAGATTTTTATATGAACTCTATCAACTTTTAAATTTTGGAAACCAATAAAAAATTCTTAAAGCTACCATGTGAGCCAGTGCTGTGCAAGCAAGCTATGGGACAGTTGGGTCCTTTGAGGCATTCCTTGTCACCTCTGCATCAGGCTTTTCAGTATCATTTCCTCTCCGTGTGAGCTAGATGAGCAACCCAAGCCCTCGTGTTCCAGCACTGACTTCACTTCCATCAGCAGAGTCCAGAGGAATCTCAGAAGTGACCGGGATCTGTGGGAGAAAACCATCCAGCCCGGAGGCCTTAACCTACAGAAGTTAGAAGGTGGCCCAGATGCATGTACTGTGGGGAAAACAGGACCTTGCCTGGCCTCTAACTCACCACTTTCAGAATAAGGAAGGAGCTTAAGGACCTTGCACGCTCATGGCAAGGCCCTTTCCCTGCCCCTCCCCCTCCAGCCTCTCTATGTGCCTTGAGAGCATAGGAACTCGTCAGTCTGTTCGTGTGCTACATCCTTGTGTATTCTAGGAACTCCAGGGAGCTCTGAACTCCTCAGTCAATGGGCTTCAGCCCATGAACATTTCTCTCTCTCTCTCTCTCTACATATATATATATATATATATATATATATATATATATATATATATATATATATATATATATATATATATATATATATATATATATATATATATATATATATATATATATATATATATATATATATATATATATATATATATATATATATATATATATATATATATATATATATATATATATATATATATATATATATATATATATATATATATATATATATATATATATATATATATATATATATATATATATATATATATATATATATATATATATATATATATATATATATATATATATATATATATATATATATATATATATATATATATATATATATACGTGTGTGTGTGTGTGTATGATGTACACGCAATGGAGCAACCTCCCCACCCTCACGTCACTTCCTGTCCCCTTCCCCACTTCCTTCATTTTTTACTTTTCTGCCTCCCTTCACTAGGATGACCTCTTTTGTTGACTGGCATGTATGCAGTATCTGGAACAGTGCTTGGTATGCAGTAGGTACCCAAGAGTATTGGCTTCTGAATGAATGAATGCATAAATGAATGACCTGGACAGCACTGTGGTTCTAAATCTGCAGTTGAGTGGCCTGTGTGTCCACAGTGGTCCCCACTCATGGTCGTCATGATCAGGAGGAAGAGTGTCAGGGGGAGTACAGGAATATTGCTCCCACCACCGCTCCTACCCACTTTTCTTCCTACCATAAATTGGGGTTCCACATGCGATTTCAAGAAAAAAAAATAAAACTACTGGTGCTGACATTTTTTAAGTATGGATGAATGCTGTCTTGAAACAAGTTGAGCAAAGTTTAAAGAGAAAATAAATGTTACTAAAAGATACACATCCTACTGTACATATGCTGTGAGAGAGTCATTAATTACAGTTGTCCTTTGGGAGCAGTGAAATACAAGACCAAGAGGCTGATCTGTTGGTAAAGACATGCTCTTCAACCAGTTCCTAAGAAATGACTGCAACATCAGAAGTATAGATTTTGGCATGAAGGCCATTTGCATAACAACAAAAAGGCCTTAACATGTCTTTCTGTCTTAGGAGAGCTGCTCACTATTCTCTGAGTTCAGGCATCTAGAAAGATCACAATATTAATATATTCCATTTTACTCTGTCCCAGAAAATCAAGGAGGCCCAGAGGACAGGAAAATATGCCCTACCCCTACCATCTTCAATAGGTAACTACCATCTCCAGTAATCAGAAACAAAGCTAATTTTCACTGTATTTCCTGACAACTACATGGGATTTTATTGTACTGACTCTATTACATAGTTTCAGTACTGTATCAGAATCCATTTTACCTATTCTGTCATAAATATGTGGGTTTTGAATTTCATTGCTGATGCCTGACAATTGTAGCTGCCAAAGCATTGGAAGGACCCCACACATTGCACAACTATGTCCTATTTTGTCACTCGGAAAGGAATACAGAGAAGGGACTTGAAATTAATAAGTTCCCTGACAGGAGCAAAGATGAATCTACATGGGAATGATGTTGTAATATCATGTCTCTTTTTGCACACCAGGGGCATGAATGTTCTACATCTGACTGGACAGTTTCATGTTGCCATATAAAGTACAAAGACAGTGAAGAGAAATCATGAAGGCATGAGTTCCAAGTGCATTTGAACATGATGTGCAAATTATAGAATAATAAGATGCCAAAGAGGCCAACAGGCTCCTAGTTGGCACACTGAAAGAAGGGGGTGTGCAGGATGGCACAGCAGAGGGTGGGTACTACACCGCAGGTGGCTTGAGAAGCTTTGCCACCCCAAAACAGGTGAAACTCACCCAAGGAAATGACTGCCCCTTCCTCATGGTGACTTCCACCAAAAAAAAAAAAAAAAAAATGTTAACCCCGTTACTCTGAAATTCTTTTATTTATTCTGGCTTTGACCCTAAATTTACTGGTATTAATATTTTGACTTCTAGACATTTGATGGAAGGAAGAAAAGAGGAAAGGAAGGAAGGGAGGGAGGAAAGAGAGATTAAAGGCAGGGAGGTGAGAAATGAGGAAGAAGGAAAGAAAAAGATTGTTTTCCACCAAAAGGACCTTCCTCATTTCACAGAGGGATTAGAACATCTCTGAATCCTAGCACTGGCTCAGCCAAAGACTAGTTTTGTGACCTTGGGATTATCTTTTCTCTTCTCTAGACCTCTGTTTCCCCTCAGTAAATGAAAGCACTTCATTGAGATGATCTCTGAAATTCTGTAGTTTAATCTTAGTGCCAAAAAGCATGAAGTTTTATTTGCCCAAATTGACCAGAAAGTAGAATGGTAATGTTTAATTCACTTTCTCTAAAATCTCAGTCCTAGCCATTTCAAGAAGGGTCGCTATCTTCCAGAGAAAGAATTTACAAGCCATCCCAGAGGCATCTGGTTAAACATGAGTTAAACCATGGGTTTATCTCTGCTTCCTCCCCAAACCTCATTAACAAAATTAGAGTAGGAAGGAGTAGAAGCCATCAGGACAAAGAGAATATGTGAGAAGACATCAGATGCAATGCAACATTCTGGGGAAGACAAAAATCTAACAAAGCAGTGGCAACTGGTGTTGCTTTGCCTCCCACAGATTTGTCACCTCTATTCCCCTGGGTGATGGAGCCACCAAAGATTACTCAAAGCCCATCTCTTTTGAGCAGTGAGAAGCCCCAGAAAGGAATTAATATCCCAGGACCCTCAAGTGTGAGGCATCCTTCCATTTGGAAAATTAACCCCGAATTGGGGTTCTCTTCCTGTATTTATTCTCCAGACCAAGAAGTTACAGGAAGAGACATAGGTGGGATTTTGCTAAGTACAGTTTAACAAGTTTAACAGTAGAAGCTGGTAACCTTCAGTAAGTCAAGCAAGGTGACCTTCTGTAATGCAATTTGTAACAAAGGCTTGATTTTAGCAAACATTCTCTTCTTACCACAATTTCTCAGGATATTTTCATATCAATCAGTAACTTGTCTGTCTTTGAGCCAGCAACCTTGCTGTGTTACAATTCTTATCTTGCAACAGAGACTCAATAGCCTGGGGAAAATTTCCTGTCCTTTGCAAGGTCAATATTTGCAACTGCAAGGCTTCGGAAAACCAGGCCCTTTGAAGTACATTTGCTTTATTAATCCTCTATAAACTGGGGTTCCAGAGCAGAGGAAAGAGCAACCCAAATCCTACAGAGAAAGGTAGTGCCAGAGGAAAGAGCAGGTGGTCTTGCTCACTGCCTGAAAGACCAGACAGACAAACACCAGGTGCCAAGGAAGGTGGGACCAGGCAGGAGCCTGGGAAGAGGAGAAATGTTTAAACATCTGCACACAATGCTCTGGACCCTCTGTCAGCCTCCCCACCATGCATCCATGTAACTGCTCTCAACGCAACCACTCAGGACAGAGAGAATTTACACAAACTTCAGTATGAGGCAAACTGAGGCATTAAAATGATGCATCCTCTAAATTCATCAATAGCAATGGTATAAGCCATGGCAAGAGTTGGAATGTTGTTGTAAATGGGTATTGTCATTTTTACCTTCACAGACAATCAGAAATTGGATGTTCTTGAAAGGTAGCCTATAGCAAAACACCTCTAGAAGTGTCAGCTTAATCTACTATTTTCTGTGATATAATAAATGCTTCTGGGATCAATTACAAACATTAGATTAGAAGCTTTGTGATAGTGGGAATTTTGTCCTTTATATTCTTATGTCCTCAAAAGCCTATAGCTTCATAGTTTGCACACACATGTGTAAAATATGAAAAATAGAGTCTTCCATTACTGCTCATCCTGTCTTATTTTTCAGCAGAATAGAGATAGAGGTGTAGATCACCAAACTGAAAATATAAGAAAGTCAATACAGATATCTCAAGTGTTCAGAAAGTCTTTGGCACACATAATATTTAAGGCAAATATGATTAACTATAATATGGATTGCCTTATTCATTTAACAAACATTTACTGAGCATATACTGCATACCAGACACTGTGCTAGGCTTCGATGATTTATCAAGGAATAAGACTCACAGGTCTCTGCTCTCATGGAGCTAACATGCTCTTTAAGGAGTTAGAATATACTTGACATAAATGACAAGAAATCAAGATATGGAGGGACTTAGAAAAAAATCTTTTCAGTTAGATGAAAGAGCAAACAGGCAGAGAGATGCCTGCCATATTTTGGGAATAGAGAGAAGGCCAGTGAGGCTGGGATGTCATTACCGATAGAAGAATGACAGGAGAAGTCAGAGAGAGAGAGAGATTATCTCGGATAGTAAAACACAGTAAGGATTTTGGATTTTGCTCTGAATATGATCGCAAACCATGGGAAGGCTTTAATCAAGAATCAACAATCCTCTGACTTTTATACTTAGAAAGATCTTTTTAACTGTTGCTTAGAAAATATTGCAGAGGGCAAGAGTTGAAGCAAGGAGACCAGTCTGGAGGCTCTAGCATGAGCCAAAAAAGAATACGATGGACAGAGTCAAAGGACGGATAAGGTCAAAGAAAGCGGGAGAGAAGTGAACAGATATATTGTGAAGAATCATAATGTTCCCTATTTGTTTGCCTTATACCTATGAAATAAAGAGCCACACAAACTTTTATCCATGCATATTACTCTGTAATAATTCTAAATCTACTAAGAAACAAATTGGTCTATCATGTGGTGGTCTGTTAGGACATCACTGTGTCTAATCTCCACAAGTTAGCGAGAAGATTACTTTTTGTACTGGCTCTGATATCATAGTCATAATTCTGTTTTCCCTGCAAATAAACATTTTGTATCATCCATAGCAAGCACAGTGTCTGAAACTGAAAGATGCTTCATAGACGTTGGTTGAATTGCATTTTAATAATTTTCCAATATTCGGGTTATCTGCATTTATAAAATTCTGCATTTGTTTTCAAAATGGAAAACACTTTGAAGCCAGCAATTGTCAATGAGTCAAAAGTACTAAGACTTTTAATCTGATGCTTCATTTCTGATATCTATATTCTGGTGATGTATCTCTATTTCATTCTCTACTGGAGGTGTTGTAAGTTTAATATAAATTGCATACGTTTTTCTAATTTCAATAGCTTGCATACTGCTGCCCAGCAAGACACAATCAAATTAGGATATCCAGTCAAGGGAAGCAAGACAGACAAAAAGGTGAAATCAGCCAGTCCTATCTCATTAGAATCACAAAAGCTTACAATGTTATATGAGTTGCTTCAGGAAACAAGGTCTGAAAATACATTGATCAAAAATAAAGTGGGAATAAAACTCATGGAAATGTACCTGCAAAATGACAACAAAAGAGAAATTGACCTTTAACAATTATGAGGAGCGTTTAATGTATGTCTGTAAAGTACACCATGTAAAATTAAGTAATGTGTTTTATCTTTTTTAAAATTAAATATTGCATGTAGAACAAAGTAATGTAGACAAATAAATCTATTCATTCTGATTCACTGTTGAGCAGCAGAGGCGGTAAAAAAAATATTTCAAAAGGCTGAGAAAACCGTCACTGCCTTGAACTCTGACCACTTTAAAATACAAAAGAAACATATTTTAATTTAGATTTCTTCCTCCTCCAATCACAAACACCTTATTTCTTGGAAGAAATAGAGCAAATTAACCTCCACAGTAGCCAATCTGCACTTCTCCACACATGTCCACAAACTAAAATTATGATTTTTTTGAAATCTAACTACCAAATCAATCTCTCAATTTCAGTCCAGCTTTGAGTTTTTTAGCCACTGATGCCTGGAATTTTGGCTGCAAAAAAATCAACTTGAAATGCAAACATTCTAACAGCTGTCAGCGGAGTTAGACAATCCACAGATCCATTTTTGAGAAGGCTGCTTAACACACCCCCTTGTATTTACTAAATGTCAGGACAAAGACCCAAAGGAGCTATGGAACCTTGCTGGGGCCCTTCTTGACAGAGGAAATATAACCTATTTTTGGTTTTCTGGGGTGGTTTTGTTACAGTGCAAAGCTGTGGGGATAAGTGGATTAACCTCTTAGGGTGCTATTCAAACACCGAAGCTAATGTCTGAGTTACTCTGAGTGAAAAGCAAGTGATCCAGTATTGATTCCTGGATGGACTAAACATCTCAACATAAAGGATGCTCTCCCGTATGGCAGATGCACTTAACGTTTGTGTATTGATCTTCTTGTTTCCTTTTATTGTGTTGTAGATAGTAGGGCATGTTCGTTAAAAGCCCCAGCTGTCGAGGTCATTTCAAACACCAACTATACCTGTCACCACCTATGTCATCTTGAATAAGCCATTTAATCTCTATGAACAGGGTTGTTGCAAAAATAAACACAATGGGAAGTGTTAAATGAACAGCATGTAAAAATAACTCAGTGATTGCCAGCCATTTTTATAATCATCAAGGTTTATTTCATTCATTCACTCATCTATTCATTCACTTTTCATCCAGTAAATATTGTCTGAGAATATTTTAGGTGCCAGGTATTGTTTTGAGTATGGCAGACCAACTAGACATGGTCCCTACAACAGGTCACCAGAGTGCATACAAATAAGTACATAAATATATCTGTGATAAGTGCTATAAAAGAAAAGATGGTTTTTTGAGAGATTTACAGATGGAATCTAACTCAGATTGGGAGTTTCTTTAAAAAGTTCTTTAAGAAGTTGAGTTTAAGGCAAAGACAAGATTTAATAGACATTATTGAAGTGAAGGGTTGGGAAGAGCTCATGTTTGGCAGTTTTTTTCTGACTATAATGTATGATATTTCCATTTAGATAATATGGAAAATGTTGAAAAGTACAAATAAGAAAATTAGCATCAACCATAATCCCACCACCCAGAGAAAAACTGTATTCATTCTACAAAATATTTCTTTCTAGGAAAATATAGATTAGACGATATTATATATGTACACACATACATATATACTTAAGCTTATGCATATGTATGAGTGCATGAAAACCATTTTTCACTTAATATTACATCTTGAGCAATTGCTAATGTTCCAAAAAATTCTCTAATAATGTAGAGAATATATATGAAAGTGTATCTTTGAACATCTTCCTGTTTTTTCCCATAAGATAAATTTTCTAGCTGAAGTTGGAGGATGAAATGATAGACATATTTTAATGTCTCTAATATGAGTAAATATTGCCAAATTGCCTTTTCAAATTTTTGTATCATTTTCCAGCTTCTACTTACCAGAAATTTCTTTTTTTTTTTTTTTGTCTTTTTCCGTGTCTGGCAACAGATCGCAACCCTCAGTGTCGCCCCTGTACCGGACCGGGACCGGCAACGGGATCGCAACCCTTGGTGTTGCTCCCGCGCCTCGCTCAGCCAGTGAGCGGGAACTGGTCTGTATGTGGGATCCGAACCCTCGGTGGGAGCGCCACCGCGCTTCCCAAGCGGCGCACTATAGCAGTGCACCACCGGGCCGGCCCGTAGATCGATTTCTTAACCCTTGTGAATTTGTTTGGTGGGAATGCCACCTCATTGGTGTCTATATTTCCTTGGCTTTTGAACAAAGATGATGAGATTTTTCACATTTTCTTTTTTTTGTTTGTTTGTTTGTTAATTGCCTCTTAATGTCCCTGCTTCATGTTTTCCATGTGAATGTTGTTCTACAATTGCTTGTTAAACCCATATTATATATTGTTGGGTGGTCTGAAAATGTAGTCACAGGTCTGTAACCCACCTTTTAATTTTGACTCTACAGTGTTTTAAATATACAGAAACTTAATTCTTGTTTGTAAGTAATAAGAGCTATCAAGATTTTTTAAAAGTGTTATATTATACATGCACATAAATACACATACCTACACACCTATTTTATTTCATTAAACTTATTGTTCAGTCTATAGTTCAGTATTTTTATAGTGTTCTAATACTTTACAATGTATGTATCTAACATTTTTTTAATATTTGCCTTGTCATACTTATTAATTTATATTTCTAGATAAAATTTAGAATCATTTTGTCAGGTTAACACTGCTACTTCTATGGGAAAGGTAAAATTATAAAAAATTTCCAGAAAATTATATAGTTGGATATTGAGCCTTGCCTAATTTTATAAATGCTGGTTTTTGCCTTCATTTATGTTTTATAGATTTCAGTATTATTGACCAGTTCCTTTAATTTTGTGCATTTTTTAAAGTTACTCCTAGATCATTTATATTTCTGTTATTTATAAATGAGGTCTTTCTCCCCATATTATTTGCAAAATAATTGTTGCTATCATTTAAAAAATGATTTTTGTGGCTTTACTGCAGATATTTGATCTTTATTAATTCTTTAAGAAGAATTACGTCATCTCTAAATAATGATTTTCCTTTTGTGTAAATGAAAAGAATACACACACATGTGCAACTCCGGAAGAAATTTAATAGCATTAAAATGTGTTACAATGAATATACAGGCTGAAGGGAAGTGGCTTTAAGTTCTCATGTGGACCATTCTATGCATATTTGTTTGAATATTTTAAACTGTAAATGTGTTACTTTTATTATTTCCTAACATTAAGGAGGTTTAAGAGTGGCAAATTATTGAGTATTTTATAGTGTTCCTCTTTATATTAAAAACATTAATAACCAACATTATAACCCATCTGAATTATAGTTTTTCTCATCCTTTTTAGTAGTTAGTCATGATCCTTTTCTTGCCTCATTGCATGGGTCATGACAAAGTTTCTCAAGTTACTTTTTACCTCAGCACAAACAGTGTAGGATGCTCACACATCAGAGAACCCCCAGGTCATGCGCTGTGGTGGTTACCTGCAGAGTCCCTAGGTGAGAGCCATGTCGCCACAACTGGGTGGGAACAACAAATTCAGCCAGATTCCACTGGGTTCCCTAAACTAAATCACTTACAGGCATTGATAAATATATGCCTTATTAGATAAATCAGACTTGGCTAACCTCATGAATGACTCTGAAAAAATAGTATTTCATGGCAGAAAAACTGCTAGCTTCACTTGCAGAGGAATTGCTAAATCATGTTGCTGATAATGGGCTTCCTTCATTCGGTCATTACTTCTATTTTGCCATTAGGTATAACGTTATCTACCAGATTGAGATACTTCAGATGATGTCAGGAAAGTGTCATTCTATTCCTATCTACTGTTCTTATTTCTTTCAATTAAAAATGCATGTTGGATTTTATCTGATATCAAGAGGTCTCCTTTAATAACACATTTATTAATATAATACCATTCTTGCATGTTTGTAACAATCATTTGGTACTAATGTATTACATTACTTCACTTGACGGTATTTAACTGGAGTTTTTAGAGTTATTTTTACAGATGAGATTTTCCTTTATAATTTCTTCTATCTTTTTTAGATTTTGATGTCAGGATTATGTTGGCTTCATAAAATTTACTGAAATATATTTTTCTATGTTCTATTTCTATTTCTTTATTCTTACCTCAAATGGAAATGAATATCCCTTTAAACATTAGAGAAAAACATCATATAAAACCATCTGGGTTCAATTTTTTTTCCTAGGGAGGAAGGGTACAATAATATTTTGATTAAATTTTTATTTTTTCTGCATACTTATTTGTTCAAATTTGTGTTTTTGCTTAAAAGGGATTTTTTTAAAAGTTTACCTATAATGACATTTAATGCTTCTGTAGTTTTTCTTTCCATAAATACTTTCCTTATCAAACCTAGCTCTTTTAATTTTTGCCTTCACCAGTGTCATCTTATTCTACTAACTTATCTCAGCTTCCATTTCTTATTTTGTAAAGTCTTTCTCAAATGCTGTTGAGGCATCTTCTAGCATTTACTTGCTTTGTATAGATAGCAACATTTTCTTTCAAAACTATGTACCTCTTCTGCATCTTAACACCATACTCCCCATCTTTCACGTAACCAAGTGAACCCAAAGTTTCAAAGTTATATGTTTCTTATTTTCAATCATGAATAAGACATCTTCCCAGCATGGAGGCATGGAAGATACCTTCTGAAGACATGTGAGATCTGCTGCCCTTTGGAATAACTTCCCAAGTCCCATTGCATAGCAGTTTTTCCTTGAGGAGCAAAGTCTAATTTCTCAACATTGTGATGGAAGATGATCACATTCCCTGCTTGGGAACACCTAGAGCAGGGACCTTCTGTGCTCACTTTGCTGTTCCGTGGCTGCCTCTAATTTCATCCCCTTGCAGAGATACCTCATTCCATTGCTGATTATAATCCCAGATTGGTGTCAATGCAGGACCTCTGTATTGAGCAGATGGGGTAAGAGAAATATCTCAGAAGGAATCAGTGGCTGCTGTGCAATTATCTTGAAAT
This sequence comes from Galeopterus variegatus, assembly GCF_000696425.1. Classification (NCBI taxonomy): domain Eukaryota; kingdom Metazoa; phylum Chordata; class Mammalia; order Dermoptera; family Cynocephalidae; genus Galeopterus; species Galeopterus variegatus. The sequence continues at coordinate 23,189 of NW_007732040.1, read as the reverse complement.
TATCAGGTACACATAAAACCATGTGCATCTGAGGCACTTGTTACACATTATTAGTGAGTTATGAAGATTGACTGTCCTCTCATGCATCCCCCACCCAGGTAGGAGCCAGAGTGCCTGAGAGCTTCATCAAAGCTTTGCCAATGAACATTTCTCTGTATAGCCTGGGAAACAGCAGATATTTTGAATTCTGGGCAACATATTGTGAGAATATCCACTGAATGGCGAGTGCATAAATGAGGCTAGTTAAAAGGTTTCAGATTTACCAATGGATCCATTTATCTCTGTAAGAAAAACAGAGTAAGATTTTCTTTACAAAGTCTTTCTCTATTGTTTGGCAAAATTCATTTAAATAATTAAATAGATGTGTGTTTATAAACATTCTGGAAAAGCCAAGTAGGTTAACTTTTTAAATTCTGTAAAGGAATGAGAAGAGCTAAAAAACTGTAGTAGAAACACATCATAAACTCATTTAATTTTTATTAATTTAACTTCATGACATTAACCAAATTAAAGCAAAAACAAACAAACAAAAATTAAATAGTGCAGAGGTATTCCTGACCACATCCTCTCTAATGATTGCATTCCCTGGAGTGAGCAGGAGGTGAAAGGTGAGGACATGCTGGGAGTTCCGTGGTCTCACTGGCCATGTCCCCTTGCGAGCAGAAGGGTCAGATGGTGGAGGGAGAGTGACTGAGAGGAAGACAAGGCTCCAGTTTCCCAGGGAGCTCCTGTCCCAGAATTCCCAGTTCTCACTTGAGCAGAAGTTGCAAATTGGTAACCCGAAGGCCAAATTCAATCCAACTCATTCTGTTGGACCTGAACAACATTTATAATGTCTTTGTAATTAATCACCAGAAGAATTCATATAAAAATATGGATTTTAGGCTGCTTTTGGAGATGGGAAGTTCTGTCACTACTGGGCCCACATTCCAACATCAGCTATCACCTTGGGCTGATGGATTCTACTTGTCTGGCTAAACAGGTAGCCCTGGTAAGGCACTGTCCTCCTACCTCTCTGCCAGGTCTTTTGTGCCATCAATCAGCCAGTTGATCCATCAGGTTCTTACACCTGCACAGGTCACTTGTCTTCATGATCTGCCCAGTCCTCATAGTATAGGTGTTTTCCATCCCTGCTGTAGAGGATCTGGAAGCCATGATGTTAAAGAGTAGCAGGGAAACCAGTGTGAGACCATCCAGGTAAGGAGTGAGATGTCTCCACCCAGAGGAAACAGGGTTGAGCCTGGAAAGGAGTGGCATCCATCCTCCAAAGGTCTTCTGCATTCACACATATCTCTGCGGCCTGGGAGCATGATGGGCCCCTCCTCAGGAGGCTCTTCCTATACGTCTCTGTCATATTTCTGCCCAAACTCACTCTATCCTGAGATGGTGGCACAAAAATACTCTGGTCACAAGACATGTTGCCTCAGGCATATTTGTTATTCATTATACAAGCTCTGGGATTGAAAATGCCCTTAATAATCATCAAGCCCTAAAACAGCTTTCTGCATGACATGATGCCCAACTCCTACATAGCCCCCTCCTATGCCTGGATTTTTCCTAATGAGAAAGTCTTTGATCATATAACTTAATCTATGGTTGAAAGAAATTCCTCCAGAAATGATATGGATTCAAGTAGGTAACAAATGTTTCTTTCCAAGGTTTTAAAGGGGGATTAGCACATGTGTAGAGAAAAGGGCATGTTTAGGACCAAAGCCTGAAGTCCTGAGCTCCTAAATTAAGGGAATGGGTGCAGAAAGGATCAAAAGGATGAAGAAAATCAAGGGTCAAAGCAGCAAATGAAAACACTCATCTTTCAACAAATATATATTGAGCCCATTATATGCCAGGCACTGGGCTAGACTCAGATAGCCTTGAGATCCTTGGCCTCTCTTCATGGAGTTATCTAGTTAAGAAACCCAATATTAAACATGTATGCATGTCTTTGTTAATGTTCCAAAAAGGGGCGATTGTGTGTGCTATTGAAGCCTAATGATGGGTAGCTGGCCTTGTTTAGAAGCTCAAGAAGTAAGTAAACAATATGAACCTCTTTCTAGGCAACTTTACTCCCGAGCTTTACTCTTTGGCCTAGAACTATGTCTTCTGTTTGTTTGTTTAAAGTAATTGTCAAATGAAAAGCATTGTAAGAAATTACATGAAGGTAGGTTTCCTGCATTCTCCTGACCACACTGGAAACCCATTCAGTTGTGACCATATCTAGTGAGAGCCCTGGGGTAGCTGCTTCCTGTAGTCAGGAGGAGCCTGTTCCAAGGAATGGGTCATCCCTGTACCCCCAACACCTCCCTTCTGGCCCTGGTCTGTGTTTACGTATCTGCCTGGCCAGGAAGGGTTTATTAGGCCAGTCTTGCATGGCTCCCCAAGGTGCCATTCCTCCACAAGGCCACACAATCTTTAGTCATTCCATTAAAATTCTCAGGTGGACAGACTTCTCCATTCCCAGCAGCTACCATAACCATCATCTCCAAATTACTCTATTGAAAATAAAACCAGAACTTTCTTTATCAATTGGCCACATTCTGCAGCTCTTCTCTCTTACAATGTATAAACTGCTTATTTTTGGCACTACTGTTGTGGGTTTTAATACCGTATTTTGGTAAAGTTAAGGGTGGATGCGAACATTGATCATTCAAATCTGTCTTCTGGTTGTCCTCACCTTCTGTCAGAAAGCAATTTCATCCAGTGTGAAAGGCAGCAGGCTGGACCAATTCGGATTAGGTTGGGCCAATCAAAATGAAAATAGCTCCATTTGATTGAGGTTCAACTGTTGCTGATAAGCAACCAAATAGCCATTCACTTACAGTTGCACTACATAATTCCATTATCACTCTTTTTAAAGCAATCTAGGCTATCTTAGATAGCACTCTGGGTTAATATTCAGCATCATACAGAAAGGTTTAGCTAAGGGTGCTGATTTAGAATGAACAATGAACTCCAAAGCAGCAGGATGTGTTGGGAATTAACATGAGAAAAAAAACAAAAAATGTAATTATTTTTGCTAACAAAACTCATACTGTTGGTCTTGCCTTCTGATTTAATACTTTGTCATTACAAAATATAGGACTCTATTGAGAAAACAGCGATTTAGATTCTCAGCTGAAAGGAACTAGGTGCATGCTGAAAATGATTGTTAATGATAAAAGAAGTTTAAATCACACCAATATTGTAAAGAATAGTTTAATCCCACACATCAACACCACACTCTCCTATCATTTCTGCTTCATGAGCTCTATTCTTTATTCAAGTCATGGGAATAGCATAATTCAGTAATATTAGATCTAGAATGTAGATGTGGAATAAAAATGGGGACCCCACTTTCACTGCCGTAACTCACCGACTAAAAGAAAAACACTCTTTGATAGGTTCAAAAAACAAAATCTACCTTTGTGTGAAGCTTGGAAAGTGTGAAAATAAAGATTGGGAACATGTATATCAAGAAAACAGGGGTTACAATCGTAATATGAGAAAAAGATAAATTCAACATCAAAAGAACTAAACAAGACAAAGAAAGTAAATTTATGAATATAACGAGTAAATTATACAATAAAGATACATGATTATTAACTCTGAAGAGCTTCCTTGCAGAGCATTGAAATGTATAATGCATAAGTTGATAAGAGTAAAAAGAGAAAAGTTGACCAGAACACAGTCGAAGTGAGAGCTATTTTAACACACTACTTTCAGTTCTACAGATGGATGGATGGATGGATGGATGGATGGAAGGAAGGAAGGAAGGGAGGAAGGAAGGAAGGAAGGAAGGAAGGAGAGGGAGTGAGGGAGGAAGAAAGGAACAGAGGAAGCTTTAGAGACCCTGAAAATTTAAGTAATAAGGATGTGTTAATATCTTTATTTACATACTAAACAAAAAATGTTACAGAGAATTTACTTTTCCAAATGTCCAAAAACATTTAGAAAAATTGATCATAAGAAATGTCAAAAAATCCCTGAAGTAAACTAGGATAGAGTAGGTATTTGCAGTGCAATCTAATAATAAATTATTTTCATACAGGAAAAAAGTAATAATAAGCTGACTACTTAGAGATTTATGGACTCTTCAGGCAAATTTTGGGCCAAGTTGGGAATCAAACCCGTAATGCAGGCTGGCTGATAAATCACTCAAATGAGAGCAAACTGTGTGAAGCCTGAGGCAGACATCCTGGGAGCCAGCTCTGTGAGTCAGTGCGAGGAAGATTGTCTCCTGTCCTCCCCGCATGAAGAAGTGGGGCAGAGTTTTACAATAAGAGTTAGTGATAAATAAACACATAACTAATATTAGCAAGTATTTTGTTTTTGAAAACCTACTGACCTCAGTGTAGCTCATCCATAAAATGGATTTGAGGTCCTGGGGAAAATGGCAGGTCATATGCATGTTTAAAAAAAAATGAGTTATTTAGAAAGACTAATAAAAAAAAAAAAAAAAAGATAAGCCTCCAGCTAGCCTAGTCTAGAAAATTTAAGCAGAAAATATAAATGATGAAAATTGGAAATGAGAGAGGATAGACACAGATGCTCAGGAAATTTAAAGACACATAAAAGTGTATAAAACCTTATGTTAATAAATTTAAAAATCTGGAGAAAAGAAATTTAAAGACACATAAAAGTGTATAAAACCTTATGTTAATAAATTTAAAAATCTGGAGAAAAGAAATTTAAAGACACATAAAAGTGTATAAAACCTTATGTTAATAAATTTAAAAATCTGGAGAAAAGAAATTTAAAGACACATAAAAGTGTATAAAACCTTATGTTAATAAATTTAAAAATCTGGAGAAAAGGGATCTTTCTAGGAAACTGTAGGATACAGAAATGACCTATGGAGAAGATGTAAGGCTGAAATGGAAAAGTAAATGTCTAGCAAATTGTAAAACGTTATCAAGGAGCTCTCCCTAAGGAAAAGCCTCTTAATTAGAAGGAAATGGAGGGGGAAGATGAACACCTCAATAACCAACAGCAAAAAGCAACTTTCTCGGCCTGGAATCTATGAAAAACTTACAGCCAAACACAAGCGTTAAACGAATGCTACAATATTACTAATGATTTTATCATGGAAAAAAAGCAGAATACCTCTAACAACAGCAGTAATTGGAGGTCTTAGTGAAGTAAGGAAACCAAGAAAGAATAAATAAAAGCCATAGGAATTCAGAACAAAAGACAGATACCATTATTTGCATATACGATGACTGTCTACGTATTTTTAAAATCCAAGATACTCCACTGAAAATCTGAAATATTTAGTTTTCTCTTATTCCCTAAATAAACAACAAAAAAGACAAAATCACAAAATGTTAATGTTTCTTCATTTTACACTGTCAATAAATAATTGATTGTTAATATTGTTTCTGGTAGTATATGTGAACTGTGTGTGTGTGTTTTTAACATTTACCAAAAAGGGGCAGTGAGGGATAGAATTCAGAACCTGGTGACTTGTGATTTGACATGAAAATTGTCTCACACATACAATAAATATACATACACACAGGCATTATTTCACTTGTTCCTCACCATAAAGAAAGAAGAGCATTCTTGAGAAATACCAATACAAAAATGTGTTAAAGATAATACTTAAGAAAAATTTTTAAAAATCCAAATAAAATAAATTTTGGCAGTATTCTGACTAAGTGGTATCATTCTAGGAATAAGGAGAGAAGCATTGAAAGATGTATTAATTTATCATTCAACATGTCAATAAAGTGAAGAAGAAAGAACATAGACAATCTTGAGCAATGGCCAAAAGAACCATTTAGGGAAAATCAAAGTTATTTCTTTTTTTTGAGACCGGCCACACCGCGCTCAGCCAGTGAGCTCAGCGGCCATCCCTAGATAGGATCCAAACCCGCGGCGGGAGCACTGCCGCGCTCCCAGCGCCATACTCTCCCCAGTGCGCCACAGGCTCGGCCCAAATCAAAGTTATTTCTAAATAAAAATTAAGCCCCCAGTCAAATTTAAAAAAAAAAAAAAGGTATTCAGAAATAGAGAAAAGTATATTGATATTTGCCATTGATGGCATTGCCTGCTTAGAAAATCCCATCAGAGTAACAAAACTTCTGGCAGACGATAAAAGCATTCAGCAAAGAGGATGTCAACACAATTAAAACACAAAGTCAAGGACATCTTTACATAAAACTATAACCAGTTATAAATGTAATGGCAGAGAGATTTCATTTATAATATTCCATGAAAAATACATACACTATCAATGAGTAGATTTAACAAGAAATTTGCCACACCTTCTTGAGAAAATGTTTGTACTTTACTGAGAAACATAAAAAGTTTGGAGAAGATGACCTTAATTTATGTGAAAATATAATTATGTGAATATTGTAAAGATATCAATTCTCTCCTAAAGCAATCTTGATGCTCCTACACTTAGTGAACCTTGGGGCTTGAATTGGGTCAGCCTTGTCCTGATTCCCAATTCCACTTCCTTGGAGGTTCACACCAGCTGGCTTTACTTCGCCTGTGCTTCAAGTCCCTCCTTCCACCCCTCCTTCACCCACCACCTGAAGTCCTGGCTTCCATCATCCTGCATGCTCAGTGCCTGTGGGTATCCTCAGTGAACTCAGCATCCACAAGGATTCTTCCCTCTTCTTGACTCCTTCACTCTTCTTTATCTTTTGGGGTGTGCAGAACTAGGACCCCAAGAAGACTCCTGCCCAAATCCCAGGGACCGTGAGTATAATGAGACACCACATCTGTGAATACATTACCTTACACGGTGAAACGGACTTTGCAGATGTGACTAAGGCTACTGATGAGCTGACCTTAAAATAGGATGGTCATCCAATGTTATCCCATGATCCAGGAGAGGAAGCCAGACAGATTGAGGAGTAAGAAAGGCTCAGCATGCCATTGCTGGCTTTGGGGATGGAGGAGACCCTCTAAGAAGGAAGGTGGGTGATTTCTAGGAGCAGAAAGCAACCCCAGTGGACAGCCAGCCAGGAGACCGGGACCTTGGTCCTACCTCTCCCACAGCCCGAATGAACCTGGAAGCAGATTCTCCCCAAGAGGCTCCAGATAAGAGCCCACCCACCTGACAACTTGACTGCAGCATTGTGGAAACCTCAGCAGAAAATCCAGAGGATCCTTCCTGGACTTCTGGCCTACAGGACTTGGAAGTAACAGACATCAGCTATCTCAAGCTGTGAAATTTGTGGCAATTTGTTGCACAGCAATAGAAAAATAATACACTTATGAAACTTTCTACACTGTGCTGTTCTCCCAAATCTATCTATACTTTCAGCAAGTGCCCTGTAGCCCTCCCAGAGTTTCTCTGAACTGCATAATGTCTTTTTTTAAAACAACTTTTATGCTGAAATTTGCCAGAATGGGTTATCTTGTTGTCATCTAAAGACCTAATACAACCATTTCCTGGTATTTTGCATCTTTAAAATTTTCATTTTCTCTTTTATTCACAGTCATTGTTCACTTCTCCTCTTTGTCAAACTCCCCTAAGAATCATCACCAGGAGACTGACCCAGTCTTCAAGATGTTTCAACCTGTCCTCACCACACACTGAAACTGCCATTGCCAAGATCACCAGCAATCTGTGTCCCCTGACCGAAAGGACAGTGTCAATCCTCTCTCGAACACTTGACAGCATTTGATACCATTGGTTCTTATCCCTGTGCTGAAACATCCTTCTGTCTTGGAATCTGGGATGCCACAAACTCTTGGTTTTCCTTTATCTCCCAGATAACTCTTTTTCAATCTCGTTTCCTAGAGATTATCTTTCATGATACAAACAAGACTTGGTCCTGTCTGTTTTCTCTATACACTCCCCTAGGAGAACTCTTCCATTTCTTTCACTCTTGATACCCTTTATAAATTGTCTCCTAAATTACCTCCTAAATGTGTGTCTCTGGGCCAGACAATTCCACTAAACCTCAGACTTGTATATGTAATGCCTTGTCATGTCTGTCTGGATGCTACACAAGTTTCTCAAATGTCCAAAACAATGCTTATGCATTTCTTCCCAACCTTGTGCTTCCACTTATTCCCGTCTCAGTACACGGCCCCATCACAGCACTATGAGCTTGAAGCAGAAAGGGTCAAGCTGTTCTTGATTCCTCCCCCGCCCCAACTCTCCCTCAACTCATCAGTAAGTCTTATTCATTTCACCTGCTTGGAACACATTGGTGAAATAATTCACATTCAGGATAGCTGTTCTGCTCATGACCTGCACCTATTCACTATTTACTTCAAACAGAAACTTTGAATGTTCTCTCCACAAAGAAATGATAAATGCATGTGGTGATGGATATATAAACTTCCCTGATCTGATTATTATACAACATATATGTATCAAAGAATCAGACTGTACACCATAACTATGTGTAATTACAATGAGTCATTAAAAAAAAAAAAGAACCTGCCATGTAGGTAACTAGGATCAAACTTTTAAAAAACTTTTTCCTAGTTGCCCTTCAACACTTCAAAGTACATTTTCTAAGGCCATTTCTGTCTTTTTTGAAAATTTAGAAAAGGGTATCAGTCAGAATGTAAATATTTGTGTGCATATGACTACAAATAAAAACTTAAACTTTCTATTATGATTTTCATTTATTACAATGTGTTAAGATACCTATCACTTATATTTCCCAAATGTTGGTGAAGTGAAAAATGGAGAAATATTAGCTTCATTCCAGATAGGACAACTGAGTTATGACTTATGTGAGCTAACTTATGCCTCCTCGTTAGACACTGGAGGGCCATTTATTGCAAAAGGACACTCAGCTTTCCATCCTGCTTGCACCAGAGAAAGACTAAACATTAACTACAGGAAAACAGAAGTAAAATAAAACACATACGAATAGAAAAGTCAAAATAAAAAAGCAGCAAATTCTATATTTGAGCCTATAAGGGATAAAAATGATGAAAACCATAATTAAGATAAAATGGGAGAAAGATCTATTTTGTAATCACAAGTCTTCCCAAGTCTTGGGGAAAAGGGTCATTTCTAAGACACGTCAGAGGCTTATGGTGAGCTCATCCTGAAACTATTCTATAGTTTATGCTTCTTTTCTGATACGAGGATTTTGATTACAGCATTTACTAAAACGAATGAAGATGATGTTCTCATGCATGAACGAATATTTCTAAAACACTGAGATAGTTTTATCGAAGACAAAAATTCTGGGATATGATCACAAACAGGAACATAAATAGATACCATATTTTCCTATTCAACTAATGAGTCAGCTCTTATTACAGTCATCTAATTTTATCCATGAATAGCACTTGGCTAATTAGACAGGAGTCAGTTTAATAACTAGCTGGCATTCATAAGAATAGAAATGGATTACACACAAAAAATGTTTACAACTGCAAAAGAATGGTTAAAATTGGTATAATGCATGAAACTGGAGCAATCACAAATTATTTCCTATAAATATGCAATGGCAGCTGTTAAAATTCTGGGCAGTAAAATCCTCACTGCACTTTAATGTACTCATGCATTCATTCACTTAGTGAGTATCTATTGAAGCCCTACTAAGCATCAGGCACTGTATTAGGTTTTTCTGTAGGTGTGCAGATGACCTCTTTCTTCAAGGGACAGGAACTGAGTGCTTTACCAGTGCAAACAGAGCAGCAGCAATCAGCCTTTGCTTTGAACTCTCAGAATGAGAAGAGGTAACAAGAAATTTACAAATTTGGTCTCTGTATTAAAGAGTCTGAAGAAATAAAGTCTGGCTCTTGACTACCAAGCACTATCTATCCTTACTTCTCCAGACACTATCTGTAAAGCCTCAGAACTTGCTCGTTCCATTTTCAATTTGAGAACCCAAGGATGCCAGATTTCAAAAAACAGGACGAATGGAAGAAATCAAGTCAAAAAGTACAGATGTGTTTGTGTGTATGAACTTATTGTTTTTTTTTTTTTCAAGAGGGAAGTTTGCCTTTCGTGTATAAACAGCGTTGATGAATGGATGTAGTTGTGCAATACTTACTTCACTTGTATCCATGGCACATAAAACAGAATGTGTTGCTGTTTCCATTTCTAAGAAACTACTGAAATTTACATAAATGGCCCATCCCCCTCCTCCTTCCCTGCCCAAAGCACATGACCCCTGTCTTGCTGGAGAGAGCCTTGAAACAAAATTAAACAAAGATTCATGCTATCAGATACAAGAACACTTTCTTAGACTATAAATTCCTGAAAGAACAAGAAATTTGTTTAATCTTCTTTCATAGCCAACTACACCCTATAGTGCCAAATCCCACACTTTGCTCATGGCATTTGATGAATGATTGATGGAAGAGGATCAAAAAGAGCTGGAGAGGAGAATTGACATCTAGTTTCATCTTTCCCTATCATTACAAAAATGATTGGATTAATAAAATATGCTAAAAAAAATGCTGTATACAAGTTAACTTCAATGCTGGGTGGAGAATCCCCAGCTTTTGAGCTCTGGATAAAACCAGTTCAAGTCCCCAATTCCACCACAAATGGAAATACAAACCCACTCCAAGTTTATACTATGGCATATAGCACAAAACTTGCTTCTGGGTCCTGACCTCCAGCAAATGTTTTACTTCTCTTTGTAACATTTCCTTCACTTACGAAATAGGACAAGAAATAGCCTTTATCATTAATAATAGTGTAACATGCTTTGTACAGTGCCTGTAACATAAACAGTGGTGTTAGTTAGCTATCATTTCTACTGTTAGCATTATTACTACTGGTACTAGTACTACTACCACTATTACCATCATCGATGTTATTTAATTATGTGTGTTACTCTGATTCCAGGCAAATATTTTTCCATATTCAACCCCAAAGAAAGTGCTGCCCACCCAAAGTATTTCTAAGTGTGATACACAGTGCTCTGGAACTGAGGCTGGAGAGTGAAAGTAATTGCAAGGCTCTGCAAGGCCAGAGATTCCACTTGGCCTTGGACACTTCTGCTCTCAAGAATCTTTTTCACGGCACCTAAAGTTTCTCATAGCCCTTCCTCCATGAAAAGCCCAGCACCACTTCCTCTCCTGGCTCCTATCATGTCTCACTTTTTCTCTCTGAAGCTATGAATTCCCACAGGGCAGTTCTGCTTCCATCTCTGAGACTCTAGCCTCAGCAGAGAGTACGTCCCTCAAGTACCCCAAATCCCTTTCAGGAGTTCTCGATCACTTTCCCTCTACTAGGAATTCAGGGATCAGCTGTTTGTACATCCAACACCACTGTGAGACACATGGGGATCATCAATGACCTTTCACAGGTAAAAAAACCAAGACATGGAGAGTCTATGGGGTTATTCAGGTTTGGCAGTGCTAGGGCACAAGCCCAGGCCCTTTGACACATGCCTACCATGACATCCACTCTGGAACACTTAAACACACATTACACATAGCTCAAACTCAGATTTAGCCAAAAGTGTCTTTGAATGGAGTGTTCTCATTCAATTGGAGGTAGACCAGAAAGCCATTTAATTCAAAATATACTGACTCATGGTTTATGCCCAACTCCGTCAGTAGTAGTTTATGAGCATCAACTTTAAAATAAGTGTAATGGCTCCAGTATGAAGGAGCTTATATTTCAGGTATAAAGAAATGATATATATGCACGCAAAAGCTAAAGAAAAAGGCAAAATTGAATTGACTGCTCCACTAATTATAATTAATAAATCCAAAGGGATTTAAGAAAGGCTCTGTCTGAGGGCTGACAAGTATAACAAGTAGCAAAGATGATTTCAGCCTTCCTGGCTGCCCCTTAACATTCTCCTCTGTTCACTTTCCTTCCCTTCTTCCCATTCCCTAATTAAACTTGTTCAAGAATTGATCTGAAATTAACCATTTTTAAGCAGCATTTTCTGACTGTGATTTTCCATAATCTATGGTTAAAAACATTCCATGATCAAAAACATTTGGAAAATATTGGTTTCAAGGAAGGGAGACAGATTTTCTCACTGTGGGACTTCTTAAATTCTTTAACATAAGGAAGTATATGGTGAGTTGGCACTTTTCACATTTATTTTACCACAGAGAACTTAATTTTATGAAGAATTCCACAGAGTTGGTTTTCTCTGGAAACACATGCCAAGAGGTACCCTGAGTTAAAGAATTACTGAAGGAATTCAAAGGGTTGGCCCTCTAGGGGATTTGAGTTTGAACAGGTGGCAAAGACATCAGATAACTGGAATCCCCATACTCAAAAATGGGTCAGTGAAACTACTTTAAAGGCATTGAAAGTCAGTCGGCCAGCCCATAATTTCAAGATACAGGAATCTTTCCTCTGCCAGAAATAAGGTTGCCTGGAAAGGTGGCCACAGAAAGATTTCTCACAGGGGGCTGGTGGACTGCAGGTAGGTCTAAAAAGAACTATTTGATCTGAAGGAATATAAAAACATTGGAGCTGGCCAGTTAGCTCAGTTGGTTATAGCACGGTGTTATAACATCAAGGTCAAGGGCTTAGATTTCCATACTGGCCAGCTACCAAAAATAAAAATAAAAACATTGGAACAGTATTGCAGGTAGGGACAAAAGAGTGAACAAAAATGTGAATCTAAAATACACGTGGGCCATTTTGCATAGTACTGCCCGAACTTGAATGTGCAGGTGTATCACCTGGGATTTATTAAAATGCAGATTTTGACTCAACCAATCTAGAAGGTGGGGAAGGAGGACCAGAAATCACATTTCTAACCAACTCCCAGGTGATGTGAAGCTGGTCACTGGGCCACATGTGAACATTAAGGATTTAGGAAATAATAAAGCCTGCTGATCTTTGAAGATGGTGAGAGAGGGGCTG
>NW_007732040.1:9010-9756 GCF_000696425.1 Galeopterus variegatus | reverse complement strand
GGGATTTATTAAAATGCAGATTTTGACTCAACCAATCTAGAAGGTGGGGAAGGAGGACCAGAAATCACATTTCTAACCAACTCCCAGGTGATGTGAAGCTGGTCACTGGGCCACATGTGAACATTAAGGATTTAGGAAATAATAAAGCCTGCTGATCTTTGAAGATGGTGAGAGAGGGGCTGTGGCTAAGTGAACTAGAGTATGGGTTTTCTTTGTTGAGGAAATATTTTTGGTCACCTACCCTATATCAGGTGCCATGCTAGGTGTTGAGGATGCAATGATGCAAAAGAAAGACATGGTCTTTGTACTCATGGAGCAAATTCACTGTGGAAAATTTAAAGTAAATGCATCAAAGAAACAATACAAGATGCACACTAGAGAAGCAAACAGGAAAACAAAGCCAGGTGATAATGACAGAGGACAGGAGTAGGAGGTTCCAGCCATTGAGAGAACAATCAGGGAAGGTGTCTCTAGGCTGAAACATTGACTGGAGGCTGGCCGGGTGGACCATTCCCTTGCAAGAGGAGCTGAAAGATGTGGCTGGGGTCTTCAAGACCACCCCTAGGATTAGTGTCTTGCTAGGAGGACTCACAAGTCTCAACTACAGTCGCATGTATGGCTATGGTTTATTACAGTGAAAGACAGAAAACTCAGCAGAGAGAAAGGGTGCATGAGTGACATCTGAGGAAGACCAGGCTCAAGCGTCCAGAGTTCTCTCCTAGTGAGTCACACAGGACACGCAAGAT
>NW_007732040.1:6671-7427 GCF_000696425.1 Galeopterus variegatus | reverse complement strand
GGTGGAGCCCCACAATGAAATTAGTGCCCTTCTAAGAAGAGGAAGAGATACCAGAGCTTCCTCTTTCCACCAAGACAGGAAGAAGGCAGCCATCTGTAAACCAGGAAGAGAAACCTCACCAGAAACCGAATCTGCCACCACCTTGATCTTGGACTTCCCAGCCTCTAGAACTATGAGAAAATAAATTTCCACTGTTTAAGCCACCCTGTCTATAGTGCCTGTTCTAGCAGCTGGAAGAAACTAATACTAATTAGTCATTTGGTGGCCTGGACAGGGCTACAGGGGCCCAGCTCTCTTGTCACCCTCCCTCTACACAGAAAGTGTTTCATCTGTTGTTGGGGCAGAGAGGAGGGCAAGGGAGACCCTTTTTCCTAAGGGATGGTCCCTGGCTAGTTGGCTGTTCTCTGTTGATCTTTCCAACTGTTCCCTATTCCTTTAACACAGGTGGGCAGTCATTTTTATTTATGTCCAAAATGGCTTTTGCTTTGCATTCTCTGGAATGCCCCAGAAGGTGTCCCCAACATCATCTCCTTGCCTGAGTGGTCTGCTTCAGGCTCAAGCTCTTCCTCTTCCATCCTCCAGCCTGGACAGTGTACTCCACAGCCTCTTGTTGCATGTGTCCCTCATTTACTCACCCTCTGTGCTGTTGATGGGATTACTGGCAAGAGTCTTAAGCCCCAACCAATCTCCACAGCATCCTTGCCACCCACAGGAGACCCAAGCATCCCCGCCATCTTGTGGAGATGCAAGTGCTAC
>NW_007732040.1:0-6060 GCF_000696425.1 Galeopterus variegatus | reverse complement strand
ATCCTTGCCACCCACAGGAGACCCAAGCATCCCCGCCATCTTGTGGAGATGCAAGTGCTACTCTTGGGCTCAGTGTCTTTTTTTCTGCCTCATCACACATCCCAGAAGTGTTGTGCATGCAGCTGGGTTGGTGAATTTGCCACTTTGGGACGAGAGACAAACACGCAGGAGGGGCAGCATGATCTGTGGACTTGGGCTCAGTGTCTTTTTTTCTGCCTCATCACACATCCCAGAAGTGTTGTGCATGCAGCTGGCTTGGTGAATTTGCCACTTTGGGACGAGAGACAAACACGCAGGAGGGGCAGCATGATCTGTGGTAGACTGGACAAGTTAAACATCCTTGTAGTCACTGTCAGGGCTGTACACACTTCTCCTTCCAGGCAGACGCTCTAATGTGACAGGTAATCTTAGGACCTACCACATCCATGAACTGTGAGCTGAAGTGTGGCATGTCATTTCTGCAGGAAAACCTCAAGGGCGAGCATGCAACTCCACAGTGACCGTGAGAGCAGGTGCCATGACGAAACCTCCATCAGCCAAGTTTCTGATTCAGCACAAGAAGGGACCCACCCGCTGATGGATGTTGGGCTCTTCACAGGGTGAGAAGGAAATCTTCTTTGGGTTAAGCCATGGTGAGATTTTTGAGGGTTTTGATACAGTGTAACTTAGCCAGTTTCCTCCTGGGAAGGTGACGGGGAGGATCGGCTACAACCTCTCTCAAAGTCAACCTTTCCTCGGTCCCGTATCTCCTTGTATTTTCAGATGGTAAAGGCACTGAATGAGTTCAGCCAGTCTTGCTCCTAGGAACACAAGAGGCTTTCATCATGAATAAAGAGGTCATCTTTGAACTCAACTCTGTACTCATGAAGTACTGAAATCCCTACACCACAGTAGTGACTCAGTCAAGAAAATTATCCATTGGCCCCACACTGTCATGCTACATAATGAATTTTAAAAGCTAAAATATATGAGTCAGACCTGATTTTGCAGGCATGGAAAAATTCTAGCCTGTTAACAAAGTATGGAATAAACTAGAAGCATAGGAGACCTGAGACAGGGAGACCTACCCAAGCAGTGCCATGAAATAGAAGTGTGTCGGGGAGAAACTTCACTGGTAAACCAGCAATGAGAACAGAGAAAAAGAGTGAAAAAGGAAAAATAAAACCCTTCTATAACTTAGTTGTGAAAGAAAAGAAGAGTCAAAAGCAGTTTGTGAGGATGTCTTTTCTCATAAGCTGATTAAATTAGCATCATGAACTAAAATGCAAAAATTTCTAAAAAGATGTGCTAATAACTTTATTCTAAAATTAGAATATGAGAAAATATGAAAAATATTCAACTATGAATATATTTAATGAATATATTACAAACATTATTTGGTGGTTCAGAACAATAAATTCTAGTAACAATAATTAATAATTAAACACTTTTCTGTTTGGTCTTATGCTAAGTTCCTCTCATGCTCGACTTTCTTAAATTTTTACTGCTATCCTATGAAATAAGTGCTATTATTATCCCCATTTTACAGATAAAGAAACTGAGGCTTGAAGAAATTAACTTGCCCATTGGCACCAAGTTAACAAAAAGGAGCCCGGTCTCTCTTGGCTCAAAATTCACGGTGGCATCAGTATGCAGTCAGTGGTCACTAAGAGCTCTGGAGCACTGGCTAAAAAATGGAAACAGCTGGACCACTATTTATCCATGATATTGGTTTACTTCTCCTTTACCTTGACCCCATTTAAGCAAAGAGTAGAATTTGCAAAGTGGATGCTATTTTAGCTTTGTGGTTTATTGAACTGAGTCCATGGTAATTTCTGTCCTTCTAATTATTAGCTGTTAAAACCCATGTTCTGACCAGGTACCAACAAGGAAACCTAGCATGCTTTGTTTCCTAGTGTGACATTTCTCTAAATTAAATTTTAAAACATTCCTTCCCATAGACTGAGACGTCCTTAACAAATGATTATAGCAACTCTCAATTGTAAAAAGGTGTCTTGTCTGAGGAAGTTCTTGTTTGTCACTGGAAAAGAAAAGTTAATTTTTAACCCCCCTCACCTCAATTAAGTACATTCTGAGTTAACAGATGCAAAGTGCTTGGAATTATGTTTTTAATGTGAGTATGGAAACTGAGAAAGCACATCCATTAAAAAATAAAATATGTATAAGCGGCCTGCTACATTCACCAAGTGATTAAAAACGTAATCTTCCTGAAGAAATGTGCCACATATTTGTTTATATTAATGTTAATAACTTGCTAACTAATGATAAATGTATGATAATTTATTCTAAGTGAAATGAAGTGTGCCCTGAAGACAGACTCTGTAAATGAAAGCTTATGTTCACCCAAGTTTAGAGCAGGAACATTAATAACTATATTCTCTTATTGCAGTGAAAATGATTGTATGCAAATTATATGCAAAGGTACCGACAGTAGCCAAATAAAGGCCAAGTGGGGGGCCTGGGGAGCAGAAATTATTGGCAAAGTTTCTGTGAAATGATCTCTCTCTTTGCTATGGCTCAGAAATTCATTACACAGAGCAGAGAATTTTCTTTAGCTTGTTCTTTGGGCATATTTAAGAATCAGGATTCTTAGTCATTGCTTTGCCATACATAAATAGAATTAATAAAAGCTGCCTAATGCTATATTGTGTGCATTTAAAAATCATTAAGCCAAACTATTTCTGTGAGTTTAGAAATTATATAATTATTATCTTTATAAATAATGTTAACAATTCTAATCTATCCATGCAGATAAACCAAAATATCTATTAGCATTCACAGCAGACTTTCTTTCTTTCCCAATATCCCAACCATCACTTATTACTTTGGTACAATATGAGCACTTGAATCAAATTCATGTTATCATTTGTGGCAGACATAATGGGTTAGCTACCCAAAGAGCTTTACCCTCCCTTTTGGCTAAAGGGAAGGAAGAAAAAAGAAAAAGAAGAGAGGGAGGGAGGTGGGAAAGAAGGAGAGAAGGAAGAGTGAAAGAAATGAAGGGAGGAGAGAAAGAAGGAAGGAAAGGAGGAAGGATGGAAAGAAGGAAGGGGCCTTCTAGGGAAAAAGAAATTCTTCCCTGATGAAAGAAAAATGTGAAAAATTCTTTCCCCCAGGCTACCTTCTTCTTCTAGCCTTTGAAAGAGGTGGGGGGACATGAAGCTATGTTGTCACTATGGGGAAAAGGGCAAGCGAATTGAGAGAAGCCATGTTGAATCCCTGACACCCCTGTGCTTCTGAACCAGCAATGCTGGCAGCTACCAACTCCCAGACTTCTGACATGTGAGGCAAACACAGCAAGAGATGTTCAAGGCTCTGCTGACTTCCCATTACTTGCAGCTGAATTGAGAGAAGCCATGTTGAATCCCTGACACCCCTGTGCTTCTGAACCAGCAATGCTGGCAGCTACCAACTCCCAGACTTCTAACATGTGAGGCAAACACAGCAAGAGATGTTCAAGGCTCTGCTGACTTCCCATTACTTGCAGCCAAAAGCACCCCTAACAGATTTGCTATTCCTCTAAAAAAGTAGTGGCCTCAAATCACAATGAGAACTGGAAAATGAAGGAACCAGGACTGTAGCTATAGAAAAATGAACCAACTTGGAACTTTCTAGAGTCAGTGGCTTTTCTGAAACTTTATGGCCAAAAGGAGACAAGTTGACTAAGGAATTTCTATTCCTCTTCCTGGGGATTTAGGGATGGTGGCAATCAAGCTGGTTAGAATCTATTCCAGTACTGATTACTGCACAATTTTTGCCATGATAAGTGAGTTTTTATGAGACTGGCAAAGTAGAGAATTGGGTACAAAATGTCCTGCTAAAGAATGAGACTAGAGCTCACCAAACACACCCAGTCATCCAAACTCAGGGCTCACCGTCTCTGTGGAGTTCAACCTCTGTCCCAAGCCATCCCTGGGGCAGCAGCTGTGTTGTGTCGGCCTCCTGTTAGTAGTGACTTCTACTTCTGCCAAGAGAACAAATGCCAAGACCAAGCCTCAGCAAGGACTGAGATGAGGCAGGAAGGTCCCATTACGGAGTGTGGGCAAGTGTGAGGCCTGAAGCATAAACCTGGTCCCCCGAAATCAGGACAGGTCATTCTCAATGCTCAGTCTGAAACGACCAGTGGCTGGGAGAGCAAAGAAACAGGGTTAGCCCTTCTGAGAGATCCAGGGCTTTTCTGCCATCCAAGAGAATGGCGCTTACCAGCATCATTTCTGGGACTCATCACCAGCTAACACACCGGGTTTGAAGTTTGTCTCCTTTCAGGTCATATTGCATTTCTTCCATGTGAAAAAGAAGGTAGAGTGTGATCTCTCCAGGCCTCAAGCCTCTCTGCTCGGGAACAGAGTATCCAGAGCTCGGGCTCTGAGCCCTATCCGTGAACGAGACATGTTATCCCATAACAACCCTGCATCTCCATTCTCTAGCTGCAAAGTGGGTGTGACAAGAGAATCAGCTCCACTCAGTTACTGGAAGGAAAGAGGGAACATATACGGGGGGTGGGGGGAGCATAGGCAGAGATGATAATACGCGCGCGCGCACACACACACACACACACACACACACACACACACATGATCTAGAAGAATGCATGAAATAGAGAAAGTGCTTTACAGACAATAGCTGTTATTACTGTGATTATTACAAAAACTCAAACCTGAGTGTTTTAGTTGGAACTTTCAATAATTTGTAACAGAAAAGTCAATTTAGTTGGGCTTGTTAAAAAGTGAATTTTACTACTACATTCTACACAAATTTCTAAGTCACAAAGGATTCAAGTGTTCAAAAGTTGCCAGCGTCTCTCTCCCTCCCTCTCTTTCCTATCTCTCTCCCTCCCTCGCTGTCCTCTCTCCTCCTCTGCCTCCCTCTCCCTCGCCCCTTCCCTGTCTCCTTCCTCTCTCTCTCTCCCTCTCTCTCCCCCTCTCTTTCTCTGTCTCCCTCTCTCTCTGTCTCCATGATCCTCTCTCCCTCCCAGGCTCAGTTTCTGAGTTAGCTCCTCCCACAACAGGCCCTCTCTTTCCATGGCCTCTGACAATTCCAGGCTTCCTTCCTTCCTGATGGGTTTCTAAAAGCTCCACCATGAGTTCATAACTGTGTCTCCTTAGCCTGCTTCAGGAGGGTCCAAAGCCTCCCTGGGTCATGCACGCACCTCTGAAGACAGGAGGTGGGACCCACCCCACTCAGAAGCATATCACTGAGATTTGAAGAAAGCTAGTTCCCAGAAAGGGAAATCCAGACACTGACCCCCAAGGTGGGGAGGACAGATGCTGGGCATGTGCCACTGACAGGTGACCCTTTCGAGGGCGGATTCACTTGCAGTGAACAGTCATTGCCCTCCCCATACATTTTACCCCCTGAACATGCAGATGTGACTATATGTGAGTGTGTGTGTGTGTGTGTGTGTGTGTGTGTGTGTTACAAGGAACAATAACGTTTTACATGGAAAGACTGCTATCTTTGAGGCCAAGTGAGTATTGGTCTGACAGGGGCCCTGACCCCCAGACAGCTAAGTGGCCCTGGATGGTGATTATCTTCCCAGAGCCTCAGCACGCCCATCTGCAAAATATGAAATAGGATTAATTCCAAATGAGACTGTGTGTGTGAATGTTTTAGAACATGGCCCAACCATCTTCTTTCCTTAGTATCCTATATTCAAAGTGGCATACAGTAAAAAAAAAATAGTATTAATTTCCTATTTCTAGCTTCAGTAGAAAACAGTAATGGATTTAGAGATAAGAGACCTTATGAGGACTCAGCTCCTTCATTGACCAGATGAAAAACTAAGCAATCCATTAATCCAAGGGGTTGGCACATTATAGCCTTCCAGCCGAATCTCCAGGCTGCTTGTGCATGGCCAAGAATTAAGAATGGTTTTAGCTTTTTTACACGGTTAGAGGAATGAGGAGGAGGAGAAAAAGGAGAAGAGGAAGAAGGAAAAGAGAAGTCAAATGTAAAAAGAAGAATGAAGAAATGGCGACGGGTCTGGAGCGGCCGTGACTGGAGACAGCGCGATCCTGTGAGCCGTGCGCTGTGATACCAGAGTACTGATTGCATTTCCAA
>NW_007732039.1:125577-142483 GCF_000696425.1 Galeopterus variegatus | reverse complement strand
TTGCCTTAATGGAATGTCATCTGACTTGTTTTTACTGAATGTTACCAGCTTCTATTGTTAAGCTTGTTAAACCTTTAAGCCCACCTATGTCCTCCCTTCCTGTAATTTCCTGGGCTGGAGAATAAATGCAGGAAGAGAACCCCAGTTCAGGGTTAATTTCCCAAATGGAAGGATGCCTCGCTCTTGAGGGTTCCAGGAGATTAACCACTTTGGGGCTTCTCGCTGCTCAGAAGAGATGGACTTTGAGTAATCCTTTGTGGCTCTGTCACCCAGGGGAAGAAGGGTGACAAATCCGTGGGGGGAAAAGCAACAGTGGTGAATCTCAACCAGTGTTATTGTGCAGCCATCAGTGGACTCTTGGTCTCAGTGTTTGTAGCCTTGCTATGCAGAGAAATAGAGATGACAGCAGTGTGCCAGAGGCCTCAGGGCCCTGCTGGGCTCAAGGCTCCTGCCTCTCCTCCACTCATCCTTACTCTTCTGCCCAAAAACTGCAGGAGGAGCATTCACACACTTCCAGAAGTCTTGCCTCCTCCATCACACTGCAAAACCTGAACCATGATTCTCTCTGATGACCTAGTCATCCCCACCCCACCCCAACCCAACCCAACCCACCCCACAGTGCATTTTAGGAGATATATTTCCAAGTGCAAGATTTATTTACAGACCAAAAGACACCTTTTGCTACTCAGCCACTGACATATCACATCTGGGAAAAGGCTTAAGAAACTAATAAGTTCAGGGACCAAAGGCACTCATCTCAAAGTGTACCCTTAGCTTCTACCTTAGCCCAAGTTCAGACACTCTGCTCTGGTTATGTCTGGGATAGTGCCGGGATGAGGTTGGAAGGGACACTTTAGCCGCCCTTTCCCATCTCTGTCAGCCCCTATCCCTTCTTTATCTCAACAGTTGAAGAGTTCTCGATCTTACATACAGAGCCATACCAATAAAACTTTATTCCCCATCCTCACATCAGCCAGATTGTCACCCCTAAGGCCCTCCTATATAGAAATTCAGGAGACCCAGTGCCACCTGGGTTATCGTCTAGGAAATAGTAGGCCTGAGAAGGACAGAACATGGTATTAGTCTCAGGATCCACTCTGAGAAGATCCTGCAACAACCCTTATTGTATGAGGCTGGAGACGTGTACTGGATGATCTGGTAGGATTTTCCATCACTCATAATGAAATGTAAAGTGACCATCAGTCTCATAGCAGGATTGTAGTTGCACATAATAGTGCTCACTGACTCGGGCCTGCTAGAGGCAGTTTCTAGAATTGAATGGATTCTGTTTAGTTACTCCTTCCATTTACTTTGAGCAATGGTCCTGAGTTTTTAAAAATTAATTAAACTAGCAATAAATGTCTTAAAAATCTACCTTGTTAAAGCTGCCCAATTACTCTTTAAAAAAAGAACAAAAAACTTTTAATCTTCATTTTTATCACATTTGGACCTGGATGTGATAACTCTGATCAACTAATAACAGAATCAAAGATTTTGAGCACATAAAGGGACATGAGATCGTTCACAGAAAGGAAAACTGAGGCTCAGAGAGGAAAAAAAGACTTACTCAAGAGATCACAATCAGAATCTGCCTTTCCTTACTTCCATCACTCCCCTCCTGCCCCAAACTCTCTGTTCAAAGTTGAACAGGGAGGACTTGCCTCCCTGACATGGAACTACGTACTTAGGGCATATGTCCTGTACCCACCCCTGCTCAGTCAGACTTTCCTCTTGGCTGTCATGACCAGCCTTCTTTCTCTCCCTTTTCCTGGGATAGAATCCAGCTGACTGAGAAGCCTTAAGGAGCACAGATGCAAGGAGGAGGCAGCAGGAGGCAGAGGGCTGGGGCAGCTCCCAGCCCTATCTCCTAGACAAGAGAGCCTAGAGTCCAGGACAGGAAATGTTCTGGAACAGACTCCGTGCTATTAACAGCAGAATTGGGGTGAGAAGGGGAGCTCTTTCTCTAAACTAGATTTGATGATAACTGCCAGCTTTACTGTCTGATGATCTTGTTCACGGCAAAAGTGCAGTGAGTTTTGAACTAGTTAGCCATTGTAAGTAAATGGTAATTGGGAACTTGAACTTTCCAGCCAGAATTGGGTAGTTTCCCACTATCTTGAAAGGCAGAATTTGAAAACCTGGCATGAAGGAGCAGAGTTTCTCTTTAGTGTTTAACTCACAAGTCTAATGCTCTGAAATTGGTACTCAGTATATGAAAACGTGGAAGCTTAATGGAAGTGAGGATCATGCTGACAGAGCTGGATTGTGGTAGAGTTCAGCTATCCAGTTCTCCTCTCTTTTATCCCTGCAGACTTGGTTGCAAGAGCTGCTGGTGAACAATAGGTGCCAGAGAGGGGTTGATCTAATGCAGTGACCCCCAGACCAGCAACAGCAGCATGACCTGGGAACTTATTAGAAATGCAGATTCTCAGGCCCTACCCCAGACCCACTGAGCCTGAAACTCTAGGGATAGGGCCCAGCAATCTGTGTTTTAACAAATCTTCCAGGTGATTCTGATGCAGGCTTGAGTTTGAGAATCACTGGTCCAGAGCATGGTATGGATTCAAATTTGCTATTTATTAAGGAAACTCTGTCTTCTGAGTGAGGTAGATGTCTGCCTCCTATCTGGCCTCCCTTCCCTCTTGTACTGCTTTCGCAGGCCTTAGCGTTTGTACAGCAGACTGTTTCTCCACCCATCTGCGTGGCTCCTGGCCCCAGCTGTCTCACTTCTCTACTGGGACTCTCAGTATTGTTCCAGTGAAGTTGTTCCCACTTTGTACCACCGGTGGGATCACAGACCAAGAGTAAGGCCCTACCTCAGATTCTGTCAGGGCTTTCAAGGTAGGCCCTGGTCATCCTTCTCAGAAATGAAAAGGGTATTCATTTTGAGGTGAGAATGACCTGTCTTGTCCTAGGATGCCAGCAGCTGTGTGTGACTGGGCATGTTCTGGGAACTTTGGACTCCAGAGGGTCTGGATTTCGCTTGTGCATCCTCTCCCTTTAACCTGCCAACATATTGTTGTGCCGTCACCTGGGGAGTCCATGGGCAAGAGTCTGATGCTACAAGTTAGTTCCTGTAACTTTAACTCCAGAGAGAATCTGTTATTTTTGAGAGAGATTGAGGCTCTTGAGTTAATTTATTGAAATACATTTTACCAAATACTTTTTTTTTATTCTAATTAAAGCCAAGGCATTAAAAGTTGTAATGTCTATTGGAATTGTGCCATATCTCATTCTCCACCTCACTCAACTCCTCCTTCCCAGAGAACGTGTCAGGAGCGTGTAATAGCAGCTCTGCCTGTGTCTCTGTTGACACTGAGTAGAAGCTGCTAGGCATCGAAGGGGGTTTAGGTTGATTGCATATATTTGATATCTTCTCTTTTTCTGATCTAGTCTGGGAAAAATAACCTTGGGGCATGGAGAAGATGCAAATCTGTGCTTTGAGAGCCCCATGAGGCAGATTTCCAAAATAGTGGCCATTCCCATAAGCTGGGGGCACTGCAAGGTGAGCATGTAGTCAGCATCCACCCATGTGTTCTTATCCTGGGAAGAATGGACTTTAATTCCTTGAGAGAACATTGCTAAGGCCATGTAGTATTCAAGTCTGTTCATCTAGTGGAAGAAAAGGTCACAAAAGGCAGAGGAAGTTGGTTAAAAAAGAAAAAAAAATCATAGGGTTTTTGTTTATATTGTGTCTCTTGTTTTGAGCCTCACTATAATCCTTTGAGAGATGTAGTATTAACCCTGTTTTATAGATAAGGAAACTGAAGCTCAGACAGATTAAGTTATGGATTTGAGGTCACTAACTGCAAAGTGGCAGACAAGGGCTTTGACTCCCAGTCTGGTGCTCATCCTCAAAGCCTTTGCCTTCCCAGAGCCCTTTCCCTCTCTGCTGCCTGTACCTCTGCCTCAACTTCTAGGGAACACGAGTGACCTGATAGGGTAGTTGAAAAGGAGAGTACACCAGGATGTAAAGATCCTGACCTCTTTTATGTATGGGATGTGTCCACCTCAGGATCCGTCACATATGTTAGTGCTGGCCAATAAACAATTTTCTGTGAAGCAGAGGGTAATTGGGGGAATAACAATAGGGTTATGAGAACCAGTGAGCTTATCATATTTCTCCTGAACTTGGTCACCCAGGCCACTCCCTACATCTCCAGAAATTCTCAGATTTGCCAAATAACATGTGCATTTGCCCTGGGCAAAAAAAAAAAAAAAAAAAAAAAGGCAATAAAAAATGAGATGACACACTGTCCTTAGGGTTGTAGACATGGGAATTCCAATTTGCCCCCAAATTCTGGACTTTCTTTACGAGTTATCTGAAGCAACATTGTGTGAGAAACATAGTTGTATGAGAGTGTGTGTGTGTGTGTGTGTGTGTGTTTGTGAGAGAGAGAAAGAGAGAGAGAGAGAATATGAGCTTCACATAAATACAAAGTTAAGTTTTTTCTAACAGGCCTGGCTGAGTTTCTAGTAATTCTGTAACAGCTGTGACATGACTAGTCCACTGAGATATTCAGCACTGGCTGGAAAAATACAACCAAAATTTATTCAATCAATAGCAAGACACATTGATGTTTCTAAGAGTCACCTTACTTGTAAAAGTGGCCTCACCATGGGAATGAACAAGTTGTCTGCTTTTCTTCAGACCAAGCTGGGGTTTTTCTTTTTTTTTTTTTTTTTTTTTCTTCTTCTTCTTTGAAATTTCACTGGGTACAAAAAATCCACCTAGGAATGAGATGCCTTGGCTCTTGAAGCATCATCACTGATATCTCAGTAAGTCTAGTCCTCTCGTTAGCCCTGCTCTTACAAGCTGTACAGCAGCAGGTTTGAAGGTTCTGCTCAGAGGGTCGTAATTGTCCTTGTTGAGTCTGTTTTGGGCCATTTGTGCTGACAGAACACTTAGTCCTTCCTCCCATAACATATACTTGCACACAGTGACCTCCATGTTCCAGACTGAATGTGATTTCCCCACCCCACATGCACGTCCTCTGCATGCCACACCATGTGGTGATGAGCTAAGCCAGCTCTGTGACCTGAGTGAGGACTGCCGGCAGGGCTCCCTGCGGCACCACACCTGGCATCGGAACGTGTAGATATCTATGTGGCATCATGAAAATCACCCTGGCTCTCTCAATTTGCATGTAGAATAGGGGTTGTTGAGGCAAAGAAGTTGCTGCATTTATTAAGGATTTGATGAGAACAGTGGCTAAGGAGTACCAATCCTCTCCTATTTCCCTCCCTCGGGGTCTGGCCGCTCCACCAGCAGCCACGTGGACACATGGCCTACTGCAGCCTCCTGACACTATAGTCTGGATACCAAGTGCCTGCGTAGGCCCTGTCCTTCCCATCTTTATTGCTGAGTTCTGAGAGTAGGGAAGAGAGGGGAGTACCTGGGCAGGGCTGAGCTGTGGCCCTGCTACGTTTGTGGCAAACTGCTATACAAGACATTATGGCTTGCAGATGAACATCTCTGCATTTCCTCCTGGAATGAGTCTCCTAATCTCCCAGAGTGAGCTGGCTGCTCTTCTAGCTGCAGTGTCAGCAGTTCTTGGACAGATTTTGTTAGTTTAAGACTAAGCAAGAAAAGTGGGCTCCTGGGCCGGGAGCTCAGCAAGGGTTCCCTCCCTTCAAAGAAAATGTAAATTAGTGTGGAAGGTGCTGAGGTTAGGAAATCTGGGGCCCTGCTGTTAGCATATGTGTCCCTCACCCTCCCTCTGCCTCAGAAAGCTGGGCTGGGTGCAGTGTGTGACCGCAGGGGCGGGGACCACACCCGAGTGATTGATTCATACTTTTCTGCTCAGCTTACTCATGCCATGGCCCTGAGAAGATGAGCTAATGTGGCTCTTCCTCTGCAACATCAAAGTGCTTTTACACAGCATCTGCTCCTGAACCCAGCACACACATGCTTTTAGAGGACACTGATAAGGAAAGCAAGAAAACCATTGGCCTAAAGAAATTTAAATATTAAATTAAGCTAGAATGGAGGCTGAGATGCCATCCCATCCCTGGTGCTTATTCCTCCCCTGTCAGGGCTCTGAGGACAACTTGTTCAGCTCTTGCCCTCTCCCCTAGGCCCCCTGGTCTTGGTGTGGCCTTCTTCTGCCCCTGGACTCTTGCACTTTTGGGCTGCAGGTACCTACTTTCTGTAATCCCTTCATTTTACCTCTGCTTTCTCTAAGGGCCTGTAAAACCATGACCTGCTCCCATTTAACAGCAGGTAGCCCAAGTCAAAGAAATTTGTGCTCATTCTAGTCCTCTTCAAACCTCACTTAGTCTGCACTTAAAATCTTTGTGCCTCACAAGTAAGCAGAATTTAACAAAGCGAAGCCTAATGAGTGGGGTATTTCTACATGTTAGCTCCCCTCATTAGGATGCACCATGCCAGAGTTCCTGGGATTGATCCCCTCCACGATGGGTTAAAATAAAGCTTCTTTCCTTCCCAAGGGTATTGATTTTGAGGGAGAAAATGCAATTAACCTCGAATAGTTTAGGTCACTTGCTGAAGATTGCTTACTGCTTGTTGCCTGAGTCCCTTCCCTTAAGAATAGGCAAACCACAGAGAACCAGAACCAGGTGTTACACGGAGGAACAAGAATAGGAATTTTCCCAACCTCAGAGTTGCAGAATGATCCTGAGGTTTATGAATCATTCTGTGCACCATATAGAGAGAATAAATGGCTTTATGTACTTGCACTGTTATTTTCAAATATGTGTAGGTACTATTGTGGTTCATAAAAAACAAGTTTAAAAATGTGTGCTTGTAGGGAAAATATAAGAAAATGGTCAGGGCCCCTCAGATGTTTCAGATCTTGCCGAGCATTTGCTGTAAATATCCATGTGCGCCCACGTGTTCCTTGATTACTATCTAATGTAATTGTGTATGGGCACCCGGGTGTCCTGGGTTATGGACCTAAGTATAAAGGACTAATGGTTCTAATACACGGCACTTTTCAGGATGCTTTTTGGGGGGCCACTAGGGTAGCTGCTCCTAGCTCTGAATACAGCCTATTAATTTTTTACCCATGGCTCCCAGGATCTTTTCCTATTACCTAGCTCATGGACCTGTGTGTGAAGGGTTTGTGACCAAGTCTGTACAATGGGCTTGAGGGGTCTGTGAGCCCTAGCCCTAGCTTGACAGTGCTTAATAAGTTATTTTGACCCAATAATGTCTTTGGGAAGAGAATAACCAGAGAAGTTTAGCTGGAGGGTAAGGATTTGGGTGCTCTGCCTCAGCTCGCTTGTCCTGAAGACAAACGTCCTTAGGCTTGGGGCTCTGACTTTGTGACTAAACAGTAATCACCTGTCAGTGCAAGTGCATGTTTCTCTGGTATAATCAATGGCACAACATTCAGCACACAACACACAGTTTAGCCATAGCACCAGGGTAACTGTAGGCAAAGAGAAGAGAAAAACTCCCTGGGCTTTGCCATCCACCAAAAGGAAAGACTGGCTGCCACAAAATATTAGGGCTGGGAGACCATGGAGAGGGTATCCTAGGACATAGCTGGTATCTGAAAACACAGAGGGCCCAGGAGGCTAGGAAGTTGTAAAATTTCTAAAATCTTGCCCCTGCCCTGGCTCGTTGTAGGGAGCATCCCTCATGATGGTTTAGCTGCATGTGACTGCACCTGAAGGCTGCCTCAGGCTGCTCCACCAGCCACAGGTATGAGTACCCCAAGGGAGGGGCATGTTGCAACCATTGTGAAAGGTGCCACAGCAGTGCTCTGAGTTGATTCTGCCTTTGTGTTTCTGCTGGAAGTTTAAACTTCATGGAAGTCTGCTATAAGAAGGAGCTTTGTTCCTACCTTTCTCCCAACTTGCCTTACCTCCACCTCCCAGCCTTGAAGAAACAGCAAAGGAAAATGCTTCTCCTCATTAGTCTATGCAACAGCCTTGTAGCTCAAAATCGTGTATCTACCACTGGTAAATGCGAACCCAAGGGAACTATGACTTCATGGTGGAGAATTGGGGGATTCACCAGATGCTGAGAAATAACCAGAGAAAGATCCTTTTTTTATAGATATAGAGACTGTATAAATGGGTTGTGTTTTTGTTTTGTAACTACTGAAAAAGAAAAGCCATGCTTCCTTTTTCTTCTTGTGTAGCAGGAGAACTCTGAAGATGGATCTACTAAACTTAGGGTTCTTACCAGCTAAGAGTTTTACAAGTACATTTGAGCTGCTAGCTCATGATAATGAGTTGTTTTTATGGAAGGCAGGTTTTCTATTAAAAGTCCATATGATTTCCACCACAGAATCACATTTTCCCTGTGGCTATCTCTATCCCAGGCTCCTGCTAATATGGTTGTTGTTTGGATGGAACAAAATAATTACAGATTGTAAGTTCTTTGAAGGACATAAACAGGATAATGAGATGGAAAGTAACTGGGAAAGGCCATCCTATAGGGGAAGACTTCTCTGCAAAGGAGACATTTGACATATTCCCCAAGAATAGAAGGAGTGGCTGAGAAGAGCCGCAGGAAGAGCATTCCAGGTAGAGGGAATACAAAGTCACAGAGGCAGAAAAGCCTTGGAGTGTTCAGGAACAGAAAGGCCATGGCCAGAGTGTAGTGAGGAGAATGATTTGGGATAAGTTCAGAGTGGAGGCAGAAGCCAGCCTATGCAGGGCATTAGAGGCCAGGATCAGAGTTTGGAGAATTTGCTCTCTTATTCTGAGAACATCAGGAAGCCACTGACGGTGTTAATCAGAAGTGAGTGACATAATTAAAGGTCACTGTGTGTTCACTGCCACATTGTTTGCAATCGCAGATTAGAAACAAATTTTATCAATCTGGAATTGGGTAAATAACTTTAGATTCATTGCAGTGGTATGCAGCAGTGGAAAACTGTGAGGCATATCTGTATGTACTGCAATAGAAGGATTTGCAAGATATCCTAAGTGGGAAAAAACAAAACAAGATGCAGAACGGAGTATAGAAATGTTACAAATGTGTTTTAAAAAGAGATGTACTTCAAAAAGTTCATGGAAAATAGAATTAAAAGATAATACAAATCTTTCCATGAACTTTTTGAGGTGCCCTCATACATATATATATATATATATACATTTGCCTATGTATAAAATTTCATATGAAGGATACACAAGAAGCTGGTAATGCTTTGCTTCTGGGAAGAGGAACTGGGGCACAGGGTGACTAGAGTGGAAAGGAGACTTTACTCTTCGTAGTATATCCTTTGGTGTGTTTGAGCTTCTTGCAATGTGCCTTTATTACTTATTTAGGAAAAAAGACATTATGTGTAAATTGCAATCGCTCTGGTTGCTGTGTGGAGAGTGGACTGAAGAGGGCAAGAGCAGAAGCAGAGAATCAGTTAGAAGGCTATGGCAGTGGTCCAGTGAGAGAAGGTGGTGGCTTGACCTACGGAGTTAGTAGTGGAGATGAAGGGAAGTGGGTGGATTCAAGACATACTTTAAAGGCAGAGCCAGCTGGACTTGGTGTGATTACTACTGTATTCCACACGGATAGTCCTTACTCCCACTAGTTTAAGAAAACTTTGTGCATTAGAGATTGGGCTTACCTGACTCTACACTGACATCTCTGACATCTTTGTAATGGGAATGGTTCTTGGGCTCTTTCCAGGTGCTAAAAGCCTCAGAATTCAAGAGAAATCTAATGCATCACTATATAGAGGACACAGTTATGGACACGTGCCCCTTTCATATCCACGTGCAACAGTTATAAATAATTTTTAATGACTATAAAAATAAAGTTACATTGAAGAAGCCCATTCTTTTCTCAATGGAGCTTTCTTATTTTGCAGAGAGATGCCAAAGGCCAGTACCTGTTTGACCTTCTTTGCCACCACCTAAACCTACTTGAAAAAGACTATTTTGGGATCCGCTTTGTGGACCCAGATAAGCAGCGGGTAAGTCACTATTCGAAGCACAAAATGAGGGCAGGGTTAGTCAATAAGTCTGATGTCTTGAATAGTCAGTCAGTCATATTCAGAGTTTAGCTTTAGAAGTCAGTGACTAGCCAGGTCCTACAGTTGGATGTCATCTCTTCAAATCATATCTTTAGACCTGGAAGACACCTTAGCTAGAGCACATCTAGAGAGAGATACTGAAATGGCAGCCTAGAGCACTTAAGTGATTTGCCCAAATTCGCCCATTTGGAGGCAGAGAAGCTGAACTAGTGTTGTGGTCTTGGAGCCCAGGTAACAAGATGAGCCTCTCCTGCCCACTTTCTAGTAAATGGGCTAACTACATTGATCAGGTTAGGAAGGACACCACCTGAGGTGCCGTACCAACCCAATCTAGGCAGGACAGAGATAAAACAAAACTGAAATGGGCTTTTCAGAGTCCTGCAAATCCTGCAATTCTTGCTCAACATACAACCTACAAAACAGGCAGCTCTACAGACATAGGGCATTGAGAAGGACTGTGATAGTCTAGACTGGGGCAGGAACAAGTCCATTGTTCTCAGGCCCCTGCCCATCTCTCCAGCTTCATCTCTCTTGACCTGTCTCCTCGCTGCTGTAGTCCAGCCAGACAATACCATGGCTCTCCAGACAGGTCGTGCCTTCTTTCTTTACAGAGCTTTCATCTATACACTTTTCCTGCCTGGAACAGTTTTCTCCATTTACTCACTTCTTCACACTCATACTTTCTTCTGGCTACCTCATTTTTACACTTAAGGTCTTAGCTTAAACTTTTACTCCTTTTAAGATGTCTTCCGTAACCCCCACTCTGTATTAGCGGTCCTCCTATGGGCCCCCATGTACCCTCTGCTACCCTTATCATAGCACTTATTATACCATTCTGTGATTACCTATTTGATTATCTGTGCTTCCTGCAAAAATATAATTTCCATGAGAACATGGACTTTATATCATTTAACACTATCTCCCATGTAACTAGAATAGGGCCTAGAATGGAGTTGATGTTCAGTAAATATTTGCTGAAGGCATGAATGAGTGAGTGAATGAGTTAATGGTTTATAGCGCCTGCCCTGCTTGTAGACACCTGCATTTTCTATGACTTCTGCTTTTCTGCCCTTTGCTCTCTGTGGGGCTGTACTCTCTGGCATCCCCCTTGAAGTGGGAAAATATACAGAAGCCTCATGTTCAAGCCTCTATGCCTCAATTCTCTATACCCCTGCTCACCACCCACAATCATCTACCACTCTCTAAAAATGTTATCATCACAAATCCCAAAGCACCCTCCTTTCATGGGTCCAGGATTTCTTTCACTGCTCCAAACATGGGGTTTGTCTCTGTTGTCATGGCAGGCCCTGAAGCCTCAGAGAGCACAGCCTCCAGGCACTGCCCAGGGTCACAGATACTGAATAGATAAGCCCCTCACCATGCCAGAGTCAAGTGCTATTTTTTCGTCTTCCAGGTTACATCTAGTGTTGTATACTAAACACACAAGCATTAGGAAAGAATCTAAAGGACCATATCCCTTTCCTTTGACAAGCCCTGTCCCCTGTTCACTGACATTTTGTTCCTCCTGTTCCAGCAGAGTTTTGAGCACCATCAATGTTTGGGAAGTAAATATGAGATCAACCCCTCACTCTCTAAGGCTTCACTCTGTTGACATAAATGTTGTCCTTAGCTCTGGACCATAGTACAAGGCCACAAAAAGTGCCACGAAACATGTAGGAAGCTACATGTCCTCCCCTGCTATAGGTGCCCATTCACTATATAATGATGGACTGTTTTTACAAATGGTGTTTTTCTGTTTGTACTTTCTCTCCTTAAAAAGGAAAGCCAGTTTTCCCAAGATCTCTTTATCTCCCAGAGATGGCAGTATAGGAAGAGAAAAGGCAAAATGTATCCTGATCATTATTTTTTAGTTAGGTCAGAATGTGCTTGAGGAGAATAAAGGATTATGTGGCGGTGATAAAGATTAAAAGGAAAAGGAGCTAAAGAGAGAGATAAAGAAATGCAAAAGAGGAGAAATAAACATTTATGGAGTGCCTACTGTATGCCAGGCTCTGCACTGAGCAGAAACCTAATACTTTCAGCTGATTCGTGTCAGGCACTAAGCTAAGAGTTTCACATGCTATTTCATTTAATCTTTAACACAAATGAAATGAGTAGCCACAATTATAACATCCATTCTCCAGATGAGTAAATAAAGTCTCAGATAGGTTAAGTAACTTGCCCAAAGTAAGTGGCAAAGCCAGTCTTGAGCTCAGATCTGTTTGACTCTAGAGCCTACATAGTTTCTTATACTCCATGCTGAATTCATGCCTGACAGCCTCTGAAAGTTGAGTATCTGTGCCTCGAGGGAGAGGTTGAGGAGAGCAGAGAGGCTTGAGAGAGTACCTGAGGGGAAATGGACCTGTAAAGAGTTGTTGCCCCTGATTCATGGTAGAAATGGAGGAGGCTAGCTCCCTGGATTCCCAAGGGTGTAAAGCCCTACAATAAGTCTCCTGCCTGGGTTATGAGGAAGTTTGAACTCAGCTCACATTCATCCCCACATCACTGCTTGCTCTGCAGGAGTCTCCATGTGTGTGGGAACTCTCTTGGTATCTCCTAGAGGAACTGCCCTCACTCCTCCTCCCCAGTGTTCCTGGCTTGGCTCCTTTGCACCCTTTCAAGCCCCCAGTCTGAAGAGTGTGCCACATTGGCCATTCACCAAAATACGGGAGGAAACCCTACCCTCTGAATCTTCTTTTCCTCTTCTCCTGATTTCTGCTCCCTAAGCCCGTGTTACTGGTTTGCTAGTGATTCTGGGACCCAGATTTAGCCAGGAAGCTGTAAAAGGCAACTCTGACCATCACCATATTCTTGGGGTCTTCTCAAGATTTCTCTGCCAGACCCTTAAAATCCCTTGGATAAGCTGTGACAGCACTCCATTCCCTTCCTGTC
The DNA here is from genome assembly GCF_000696425.1 of Galeopterus variegatus. NCBI lineage: Eukaryota > Metazoa > Chordata > Mammalia > Dermoptera > Cynocephalidae > Galeopterus > Galeopterus variegatus. Next base: position 129,641 of record NW_007732039.1, on the reverse strand, counting down.
CTTCCACCTCCTTCCTGTCTCCTCCTGCTTCTGTCCTTTCTTGAACTCTAACAATACAAACTGAAGTTTTCTGCCCAGCTATTGCCAAGGGGAATAGCCTTTTAGTCATTCAGTTCCATCTGCCCTCTGCTGATAATGCACCTCACAGTCATTCCTCTTAATTTCTATCTTCCTTTGCTTATTTTTTTTTTAAATCTATCAGCCTAATGTTTAGGGGCATTCTGTTTACTGAGTCCCTGACACTTGCTATGTTCCCCTCACTGTACACAATTCCAGTGTGCCCTGAACAGAAAGGCCGCCTCTGTCTTCACAGGCACAGCCTGGAACCCAGTTGTTTCTGTACAATTTCATCACTTGCCTTTGCTTCCCTGTGAAGCTGAGCCGCGGTGGGCTGTGTAATGTGAGAAGGACCTCTTAACCGCATTGAGTGGCTATAATGAGTTGCCAGCCTCATGGGAACTCAGATCAGAGGAAGCAAGAGAGCAGAATGTCAGCCCAGATTATTCATGTGGAGCTGATGGAAAAACTGGTTCTTAGTGGGTCCATTAACTGCATGACCCATGGCCAGCCCAGAAGGTGAGAGCTGGGAATTGAGGGAGGCCAGGATGCTGTCTGCATGGCCCTGGCTGCTTTCCTTCCAGAGGGAGGACTCTGCCAAGACATTACACTAAATGGAAGTAGCTAGAAAAGAGGGAAGTGTGGACCCAGTTGCTTTGTCCATTCAACAGCTACGTTTTGAACACTGTGCTAGGCACTGTAATACTGTGGTAAGCAAGACAGATAGTTTCTACCCCCACAGAGCTTACATCTAGTAGCTTTAAGCTACTTCCCATAAACCAAACCCCAAAGAACAGCAGTTCTAGCTCTCTGCAAATTGGCAAGTTTCCTGATTAGCATAAAAGCAATAAACATCAATAATTAATTTTATAAAGGACCCATGTAGAATTGAGAAACAGATAAAAAATGGTCTCATTGCTTCCTTCCCCAAAAAATGTATTGCTACTATATCCTGCCCCTATGAAAATCCATGGGAAAAAGGATACTATCCTACACATTGGTTGTGGTTAATTATTTTGAGACTTAGATTTTAAACATTCCTCGATGCCAAGGAATCCTGAGTACCTGTTCTCTAGCACAAGGGTAGGCAATCCATGTTACTTAAACAAAGATGAAATATACCCCAGCCATCCCTGCCTTCTCGCCATTTATGAAATTCCCACTTGTCAATTCTTTCTAGAGTTTCTTCCAGTAGCCTCTGTCTCCACTCCCTTGCCAGAAAAAAGTTGGTGCATAACACAAACACACTATCCACTAAAGTCAGCATTTCCCTATTCAAGCCTGGTAGGGCTTTGTCCCTACCACACATATGTGCAGTCACTTGTGTACTGGCATGCCGGAAACGTGGCTCAGAACTTTGGCACCCAGCTTTAGAAGGCGGCATTTCCAGGGAAGCCCACAAATGGCATCTGAAGCTGGAACTATTCCCCCTTTCACAGCTGGTTCCATAGGAAGCTTATTGCAGAAAATCATATCACTCTTTACTCTCCAAACATTTATTTCATAAGCTTTTGGGCTGCTTTCACCCTAGGCTACAATCTGTGTAGTTATTTAAATTGGATAAAACTAGTTATATTTGACACTGCTTCTCATCAGGGTTTTCTTATTCTGCGTTCTCTGTTTCAGCATTGGTTGGAGTTTACAAAATCTGTGGTGAAGCAATTGAGATGTAAGTATTCTCCATGAAAAGACTGAAGCCTCACCCCTAGGGAGGGTGGGATGAAACTTCCCACGTGTAGTAAGTCTTGGACTACATATGTAATTTTCCATTATTCTGAGTATAAGTTGGCCCTAAACACGTGAGGATTTTCTTTGGATGTAGGGAGGGTGGGATGAAACTTCCCACGTGTAGTAAGTCTTGGACTACATGTGTAATTTTCCATTATTCTGAGTATAAGTTGGCCCTAAACACGTGAGGATTTTCTTTGGATGGTTCAGAGGCCTATGCATCCTGGTGGGGAGGGAAGCCCAGTCATCTTCTGGGAGAGGGTCTTCCCTGATGGGCCCCTTTTGTTCTCTGCAGCCCAGCCTCCATTCACCATGTGCTTCCGTGTGAAGTTTTACCCTGCAGACCCTGCTGCCCTGAAAGAAGAAATAACCAGGTGAGGCTGAACACTGAACACACTTTCCTCAGCCAGTAAGACCTGGAAAAAAGGAAAGGGGGAGCCATGACCTCTTAGATCCTCTAATTTGAAAGCTCCTAACCCTTATAGGCAAGGAACTCTTACCAAATATAACCTTGCTTCTTCTGTATTTCATTTCCACTTGCTTTCTTTGCTGACCCCCTCAGTGGAATTGGAAGAGTGAGGTTTTTTCCTTCAAGAAGTGTGAATACTTCATCTCTAACTGGTCACTCTCAAGGGGATCTAGAGTGACTAATCAAGAGCATTTTTTATTTTACCTGTGATATAGCCACTTGGATGTTTTTGGAGAGGGCTGTGTTGTTGCTTATTTGGGGGGTTGAAAATAGACTCCAGTGGCCTGATGGATGTACTTGGGAAATGCCAAGGCATGACACCAAATGCAATCTGGGAAATACTGAAGATTTTAAATCTAAATGGGTAAACTCTAGTGTGCTCTTGGATCAGGTTCGTGATAAAGTCTTTATTGTGGGGCTCATGTTCTGTGGTGGGCAGAGAGCTGTGTGAAGTGAATTGTATCTTGTCCAGCACCACTTGAGGATGAGAAAGAACTACTGTGCTCAGTATTATCCTACAAGAGGGTCAATGAATAGAAGCATCAGAGCTTTGGCAGGATTTTGTATACCTGAGCCAAATTCTCTCTGAAAATCTCACCTCAGAAATTCAGGAACTCTCTGTAACAGGGAGGCCTAATTTTTATATTAGAAAGACCTGATTTTGACATAATCAAAACCTTGATGTTACCTAGTAGAAGGTGGGACCACAGGTGAAGAGGTGATGCCAGGGAATTGTAGAGCTGAGGATAAGACAGCACTGTCAGCTCTAATCCCCTCCCTAAGACATTGGAGACAGCAAAGATGGGAATGAAGCTATCACTAGTCATATAGGCTGTTTGACCTGTAAGGCTTTGAGACCTACTTTTAGACCCTAAAGTGCTTTGGAAAATCCTAAAGAAAGAAAAGAAGAGGGAAGAAGGAAGGAAGAAAGAATATGGAATTACTTTCATTTCCTGTTCTAAAGATCATGCCATTGGCTTTGTATCAGGTGAAAAGAGTAAAAGTTTCCCTAAGAAGGGAAGTCAGGAAATGGGGAAAGAGGGCAAGAAACAGGAAAGAGTAGTGTAAAGGAAGCAAGGACATGGGACAAGGAAGGAAAGTAGCTTCTTCGCATGGGCTGCAGTGGGGTTGAGGGGAATCTTCTCCTGATGGAGTCGGAAGTATCAGGAAGGCTATTTCCTGCAGATGCACATGGCAGTGTGCACCTACCTTCTTTGAAGTTCTGAGGACAGTGAGGTGTGTAGCTAGAACCAAACTTCATGTTCCTCACTGGGCATAGAAACCTGCAGATGCACATGGCAGTGTGCACCTACCTTCTTTGAAGCTCTGAGGACAGTGAGGTGTGTAGCTAGAACCAAACTTCATGTTCCTCACTGGGCATAGAAACTGCAGGCTCTGCTTACTGACATCGAAGTGGATGTGGCTCCCACTTTGCTTCTGAAAACCAAACCCATTCATATTAATGAGCGACCCTATAGTTTTAGGAGGGTGAGTGAGGGTAGAACCATTATGTTTAACAACTTAAACAGAGAGGAGTTTTGTCAAAGCACTAGCCTGACCCACTCATGACCTCTAGAGTATTTGCCTTAGCTCTGAGCCTCTCTGTCTCTGTTGAAAGAGGTGCCAATACCAGGGCAAACCAGAAACCTGCACTGCCATCCGCACGTCAAAGCAAACTTAACATATCTTAGTAGAGAACCTAACACCTCACCTGCTAATACCAACCATCGGAATTGCCTGGTCTCCACCTCACTGGACCAAGTGGAGATGAGAGGGATTGGTTTAACACAACTCAGTAAGCTGACAGCGG
>NW_007732039.1:123664-124590 GCF_000696425.1 Galeopterus variegatus | reverse complement strand
AATATGTTTACTGCCAGATTGATAACATGGTCCATGGAGCCCAAAAGCTCTGCATGGGACAAAAGTACAGTTATTAGTGGCATTTCTCCCTTGTATATATGAAAAGGCACTTCTTTTATAATAATCTCCACTCCTCCTCTGTCCCCTTTTCCCACAAACTAGAGTCCTGAAACTTAAGCAGCTAACTTTTGAGGACTTAGAGAGAAAGCCATACCAGATAATCATCCAAGTCCTGGTGAGTGCAGTGTTAGGACCATGGCCAGGTCTCTCACCAGATCAGCAGATTTCAAGGACACTGGCAAGTGTATGAACTACTTTCCCATCTGCACGCATTTGTGCTAACCATCTTGGACAGTTTCCTACTCCCTCTCCAGCCTTCTTTCCCTAGTATGCAATTTCCCAGCATTGTCAGGAATATGAACCACAGGATCTCTGGGCCTGATTTGTAGTCTTCGTGCCTTCCCCTCCCTATGAAGCCATGGAATTAGCTGCATCTTTCTCCTCATTCACGTCCCTACTGATCTTAATAGAGCAGGCACCTGCCCCAACCTCACTCAATACCCATAATTCATTCCTGGCTTAGAGCCTTCCATCCCACCTTGCTGCCAAACTAATTTAGCTGTCAGTGTGTTTTTTCCTGGCAATATTGGTCCTAAATTTCACTGCTGTGTAAGCTGTTCCCAAAAAGCTAGACTGAGAGAAGGGGGTGAAGTAGGGAGTAAAGAACTGTACTTCAGTTTATTTCTTGGATTCTTCTCAGATTTCAATTTAGTTGCCAAACCCTGATTAATTTATTTTGTCATTTTAAAAATAATAAATAGATTTTCTTGTCTATGTAGTGACAAGACAGAAAAAATGGGGGATTAGGCACCAGATACAGCTTTTAACAAGGACTACATGTATATGAACTCTTTGGAAAGATCAAG
>NW_007732039.1:122252-123363 GCF_000696425.1 Galeopterus variegatus | reverse complement strand
TGAATTCCAGTAACATTTTATTTTATTTCATTGGAAACTATGGCAGTTGGCCATAGTTTGCTGACCCCTGGGCCAAGAAATCAGAAAAACCTGGGTTCAAATTCCAATTCACTTTTTAACTAACTATGTGACAAGGCAAGCAACCATAACTCTAAGCATTCAGCTTCTTCACCTATTAAACAAGATAAAAATGGTAGTCACCTCAGAGAGTTGTTGTGAGGGTTAAATGAGAGAGTATATGTGAAACAGTACAGTTTGGGGCACACAGCATGCACTCAATAAATGTGAGTCGGCATTATTATTATTTTGTTATTGTCATCTGTCTCCCCCCACTGGAATGTAAGCTCCATAAAAACAGAGACTTTGTTTTGTTCCCTGCTGTATTCCCAGCACCTGCGACAGTGCCTGACATATATAGTAAGTGCCAAAACTGGATGGATGGATGGATGCATGGGCTAGGCACAGTATGCATAGAAAAATATTAAAAGTAAACAAAACATGGTCTGACTCCAAGGAGCTTACAGTCTAGGATGTGGAAGGAGGACATACTAAACATTAATTATAGTCAGGAAAAAGGACAGTAGGAAATTGAGGAAGCCAATGGCAAAGAATCTATTGAAAGGATCTTCTGGAAGAAACTCTTCAGGAGCTTCCAGTGCTTTCCAGGGTTCAGAACCTTTAACTCTGGAAATTTCTGTGGGTTCGTCCCTACCCTCTGATATCAGAAAGCACCATGTCAAAGCCAATACTTTGGAGAAATGTATGTGCTATAGAAAAACTCAGGTTTTCCCTTGGCTGTCTTTCAGACTCTCACTCATTCTGTCCTGATTCTTACTTCCATCAATAGGTACCAGCCAGCCACAGGATTTTTAATTAATTAATTAATTAATTAAACAAAAACAGAGGTGAGGTAAAGCCTCTTTACCGACCAGAAAAAGATAAGCGGAGTTTTTTTTTAAAAAATGTTTCCTCAGGAGCAAGCTTGTTTTCTTAAATCTGGTCTAAAGCTGATTTCTCCTGTGGTCCTAATGAGAATTTCTCTCAGATGAGAAAGAATTCTCCTGATTTAGTTTAGGACCCCTTTCTCTTTAACCTGATAACTAACTGAATT
>NW_007732039.1:120028-121367 GCF_000696425.1 Galeopterus variegatus | reverse complement strand
ATCAATAGGTACCAGCCAGCCACAGGATTTTTAATTAATTAATTAATTAATTAAACAAAAACAGAGGTGAGGTAAAGCCTCTTTACCGACCAGAAAAAGATAAGCGGAGTTTTTTTTTAAAAAATGTTTCCTCAGGAGCAAGCTTGTTTTCTTAAATCTGGTCTAAAGCTGATTTCTCCTGTGGTCCTAATGAGAATTTCTCTCAGATGACAAAGAATTCTCCTGATTTAGTTTAGGACCCCTTTCTCTTTAACCTGATAACTAACTGAATTACCACGAGGGTAGAAAAAGCAGTGGGCCCAGAGTCAGGAGGCCTGGATTCTGATTGTCATGTCACCTCAGACAAGTCACTCTACATCTCTGGACTTCTGTTTCCTCAGCTATGAAATGAGAGGATTCAGCTCTATACATCCTGTTCTGAGGTTCTGAGATTGGGTAACACAACTAGCTTGCTGGCTGGGCAGCCCCAGCAGGCTGATCCCTTGCTTGCTAACACACAGTGGCCCTGGTAACAGTGCCTCAGGCAACAAGATAGTCTTCCTGAGGCCCATGTGAGGCAGGGGAGAACATGCCACGGTCTCCTGGAAATGGGTCTAAGGATGCTATGAGTCATGTGGGATATGTTTTCATAACTAACAACACCGAGTCATTGGTTATCTCCTTAAATGAACAAACACAAACATGGTGGAAGCCGCTGTGTCAGAAAAGGGAGCAGGGAGCCCTAGTGCAGCTCTCTCCCTTAAAGCTGTCGGTTGATTCTTTCATGAGCTTATCTCTTCTTGTCCTCTAAAGACTATGGTTTGTTTCTTTAGGATGCTGACAGACCCCTCCTTCCTTCTCCCCCTCCAGTTTCTATGACATTATCTAAGAATGCCCCATGGCCTTACCTTTGACCTCCCTGTAGCTGTCCTATCACTAAAAGTCCAAAGCCCCCCCCCCCCAGCAGTGGAAAACCTTGCTTCCATTCCCGCTCACCGAGGCACCTGTCATGCACCCATCAAAATGAAGCCTTGTAAAGACAGTGGTTCTCAGTGTGAGGATGAACAAGTCCCTTTGGGTGGGTGGGGGCTAGGGAGGCGTAAATCAGAAGCTCTAGAGAGGCTTTTTCAAATCACAAGAGCACCCCTCATGCAGATTCTGACATTTTTCCCCAGAAGGATGTTCCCCTCTCTGCCACATTGGGAATTACTGCCCAGATTCCTGTTATTGCTTCGAAATATTTCCTTTAGTCCAGTATGTACTGTGCCTAAATTTTGGACACGGACAAGCAGAGAGACATGGGAGGAGTCACTCATGATTCCAGGCCCAGGAAGTGATCAATGAGTAGAGGGCAAAAGGT
>NW_007732039.1:117549-119205 GCF_000696425.1 Galeopterus variegatus | reverse complement strand
TGGGAGGAGTCACTCATGATTCCAGGCCCAGGAAGTGATCAATGAGTAGAGGGCAAAAGGTTTGCATCCACATCCAGCCAAAGCCTGTGGAAGGTAGGAGTTGGAACAGTGAGAGGCAGAGAAGTGCTCACTCACTCTCCCACACACCGTGTGGCATTTCACTGTGGGAAGCAGAGTGAAGACAAGCTGGATTTGGTAGATCCATCTTAACTGTTCACTCTGCATGATGTCTTTTTTCAGTTTTTCTTGGCAGACACTGGGGCAGAGCGGGGTTGGTGGGAGGAGGTGGAAGGGTTCTAATTAACTTCCAGACTAAAATACTCACCTTCCCTTTGGTTTGAGGAAGGCAGTTCATCTTGGTGTGGTTAGAAGGATGCTTTCGAATTTTCTTAGGACTGTGCCTCTTAGACTTTATATACAGTCACTTGGGAATCCTGTTTAAAAAGTGTAGGTGCAGGATGGGCCTAATATCTGCATCTCCGATAAGCTCCTGGGTGGTGATGATGATACCCCTGATACGTAGGCTACATTTTGAGTAGCAAAGTCTGAGGAGAGAAGGTTTGATTGCTCCTTCATATCTGTTCGTTAATTACTTGAATCTCCAAGCGCAATGCTCTCAGAGTCACTTCCTGATACCCATCCCTACCACCTCCTAGAAGTTGTGCCGTCAATGATCCTCTTTCTCTTGGGCATTTTTACATGAACAAGTGGACATGGAATCCTCTGTTTTATTTTTTAGCCTGAAAACAGAAGCAATGGAAACCTCCAGTTGTCAGAAAGGAGCTAATTTCCTTTTGGTTCAGACTTGTAGAATTTAAGGGAATTTTACTACATTTCCATTACTCCCCTGGGAATGCTGTAGTTATCTATGAATATCTAACAAAGTACTACAAAACTTACCTTAAAATAACAAGTATTTATTATCTCAGAGTATCTGTGGGTCAGGAATTCAGGAGCAGCTTAGCTGGGTGGCTCTGGCTCAGGGTCAATCATGAGGTAGAAGTCAAGAGGTTGGCCAGGGCAGCAGTCATCTGAAGGCTTGACTGAGGCTAGAAGATTCACTTACAAGATGGTGCACTCACATGGTTGTTGGCAGAAAGCCTCAGTTCCTCAACACATGGACCTGTCCTTAGGGCTTCTTAAGTGTCCTCAAGAAGAGTGAGTGATCCAAGAGAAAGAGAGACCAAGGAAATAGCTGCAGTGACTTTATGACCTGGACTAAGAAGTCAGACACTCTCACTTCTGCTTCATTCTATTGTTAGAAGCAAGTCACTAAGTACAGCTCACACTCAAAGGGAAGGAATTAAGCTCTACCTCATGAAATGAGGAATATCAAAGAATTTGTGGACATTTTTAATCCACCACAGATGCTCCCTGGCCATGAAGCCACCCTGGTAGGTGATCCACTCAAGTGTTTGATGCTCCTCATAATCTCACCGTTTTGCCCTTTTTAGGAGAGCTGTGGGATTATGGACATCAAAGTCCACACTCCTTGTAAAGACATTTCAAAATGGAAAGTAACCACTTCCATTCTACTGTGACAGGGTCCATCCAACTACTTGTAAATCTACAAAGCAGTTGTAGTGCAAGGAGGGCAGTATAACATTGTGATTAAGAGCCAAGTTTAAGAGTCAAACAGTCCTGACTTTGGTGTTT
>NW_007732039.1:116179-116610 GCF_000696425.1 Galeopterus variegatus | reverse complement strand
GATCAAACCCTAGACCTCTGGAGTCCTGAATTTGAATCTTTATTCTGCTACATAATTTTGTGCCCATGAGAAATTACTAAGCCTCAGTTTCTTTATCTGGAAAACTGGGGATGAAAATAGTCCCTTCCTCAAAGTGTTACATGAAAATTACATGAGATATTGCATATAAAATGTGTAACACCTGGACTGGTAGATAGTAAGTGCTCAGTGCATGTCAGCTACTATTCACTCTTGTTCTTGATATCCTGATTCCACCTGAGGTGAGAGCTGTCTATATATGAAGAGATGCTGGCCACAGATTTCTGCTTAATCTTTGTACTTCCTTCATGACTGACTCTTCTTACACTTCATTCAAATTCAGAGAGGTCTCAGACCCCAAATTTTACTGCCCACAAGAAACACTCTTTTAGCAAAAAGATACAAATAGCTTA
>NW_007732039.1:112949-114978 GCF_000696425.1 Galeopterus variegatus | reverse complement strand
AACCAACAACAACAAAAAAAAATTCAGAGAGGTCTGGTTGACCTCTACCAATAATTGTAGGCAGTTTCCACATATGGATAGATTCTTTTGGCAAGCCAAGTCTGAACTCTTTCTTGGGCTACTTCCTTCTTCCATCATTCCACTTGTTTGGAAGGAACATCAGCCTGGGTCCACGGCTGAGAGAGACCCAGTTTGCCCATCTCTGTTGGTATGGTTTTCTTTTTCAGCACTGAATTGACTGGGGCTGACTCCTTCCAAAGCCTAGCAATGGGGGGAGCGCATTGCTTTTACCAGGAAGTGTCATTTCTACTCTGAGCTACAGAAGGAAACTGGCATATTGTTTTGAATTGAACCTCAGATCAGTCCAGGGCAAAGTACTTGAAAGAATCTCCAGGGAAGGAAAATGTATTTATTCTATGGTATGTTTTGAGGGTTTTTTTTTTTTTTTAGTTTTTTTTTAATTTAATGTAGTAAAAGTGTCCTGACAAAGATTTTGATAGGCTAACATTACATATTTATGTCTTTAAAACAATTCTTTATAGTTCATTCTCTGTTTTCTCTCCAGGTATTTAGTCTTCCTACAGATCAAAAGGGATCTGTACCATGGCCGCCTCCTCTGTAAAACATCAGATGCTGCTTTGTTAGCAGCTTATATCCTTCAAGGTAATGATTTTTGACAGGATAAATTTGCTTTTCATTTTAAGTACTGAGTACATTATTTTAGTTACCACAGATGACAACTTCTTATTTATTTATTTATTTAATGTATTTTATTTATTGAATCAAAATTGATTATACATATTTTTGAGGTTGAACATTAAGATATGTTGATCAAATCAATATTACTAGCATATATATTGTTACAAATCATATTTATTCTTTATGCCCCTTGTCCAATCTCTCCCCTTCCGCATTCTCTCCCCCCTCTAATTACCCTAGATTACTTCTCTCCTTCTGAAAGAATAATGGTTACTCTGTTCATTTGTTGCCTAGATGATCTGTCCAATGCTGACAGGTGTGATCAGGTCTCCCAATATTATCATAGAGCAGATGCTTCTTCTGTTACTCTGAAATGGGCTGTGTGGAGAGAGACATCCTCTTCTTTTCTTTGTCTCTGCTGGTGACTCTCCTTGTGTGAATGCATTCCAATGGTTGGCGGACCATCTGCATGGTGGTTGTGGCATATAGCCGATTTTGTGACAGCCATGATTATTGTGGGGCTTTGGTGGGCCACTGACATGGAGGTGATGTTTTTGGAATGCTCCTCGCGCTGGTGATGTGCCTGGTTGTGGGGTGTGTCTGGTCCCCTTCTCCATGCCTCTGGTCCCTGAGCAGGCCCCAAGGTGCTGGCTCCATGTGCCTGGTTGTGGGAGGGCAGTCCGGTCCCCTTCTCCATGCCCCGGGTCCCTGGGTGGGCCCTGAGGTGCTGGCATGGTGTGCCGGGTTGTGGGAGGAGGGTCCAGTCCCCAGCTCCATGCCTCGAGTCACTGGGCGGGACCCAAGGCACTGGCTCGGTGTGCCTGGTTGTGGGAGGGGAGTCTGGTCCCCTTCTCCATGTCTCGGGTCCCAGGGCATGTCCTGAGGCACTGGCATGATGTACCTGGTTGTGGGAGGAGGGTCCGGTCCCCTTCTCCATGCCTCTGGACCTTGGGCAGGCCCCGAGGCACTGGCACAGTGTGCCTGGTTGTGGAAGGGCAGTCCAGTCCTCTTCTCCATGCCTCGGATCCCAGGGCAGGGCCTGAGGTGCTGGCGTGGCATGCCTGGTTGTGGGAGGAGGGTCTGGTCCCCTTCTCAATGCCCCAGGTCCCCAGGCAGGCCCCGAGGCACTGGTGTGGTGTGCCTGGTTGTGGGAGAGAGGTTTGCTCGTCTTCTCCATGCTTCAGCTTTCCGGGCACAGATGACTACCTTTTGTATCTAAACAGAATCTAACTTGAAGTAGAATCCAAGTTACAGGATTTTGCCTAGATTCCTTAGAGCCAGAAAGCACTGAACACTCAATCCTAAACTGTACCTAAGGTCTTACCACCAG
>NW_007732039.1:110799-112128 GCF_000696425.1 Galeopterus variegatus | reverse complement strand
CTGAGATCTCAACAGCTTTAGAGATGAACTCTCTCTGTGAATGGCTGGAGGAGAAAGCCCCATACCCTGCAGGGAACTGAATAATCAGCTTTAGAACTTGGTGCTCCTGGACTCAATGACACTTTTTGGTTTTAGCCAGTCTTCCCACTCTGCAGGCCTCTCAAAGGGTCCTGGCAGCTAGTCAGCCCTCAATGAATATTTATTCATATATGTTCAATTGATTTGATTTGGACTGAAGGTTGAGTTTTGAATTTGGATCATGGCTCATTCGTCAGTTTACTGTGTCTCTGCTAACATTTTCAAAATTAGGTTTAGACTTCTGATATGGCTCAGGCTCAAGAGGTTCCATCTTCCTGATCATGCTTACCATTTCCTGTACTGCCACAAAGAGCATTGCCAGGCCCTGTTCTCATGGCTGAATGGATGAGGACCGAGGACTGTGGTGCAGGCTTCTGCTCTTTTATTGCAAATTTACTGTGGTGACCTCAGAACACAGGATCAGCTCTGCTGTCTTTCTGCTTAGACTTGAATGTCAACCCAGTGTGCATACCTGGGAAAACAAAGGTGGACATGCTCCTNGTGTGCAGTATGTGATCTCAAATCAGGATAATTAATATATTCAACATTATGCAATATAATTGTTCTGTGTCCCTTTACCAATTGCTCTCTTAACCCCCCTCCCACTCCACCTTTCCCACGTCTGATAACCTCAGTTAAAGAGAAAGCCTGGCCTAATCTAAGTGAAGTTTTAAACTCTAGTCTTTCCTTCAGTTTTACTCAGACAAATGTATTAAATTCATTTGTTTTTCTTTAAAGAAGTACTTGATGTCCAACATTGCTGCTTTCCACTTGGAGGCTTCTAAATAAAGTCGTATTAAGTGACTTCAAGGCTTAAAATCATCCTGGACTTCAGGCTCAGGAAAGCCTTTAGTCTCTTGCTAAACAATAGAAATTCACAAGTAACTTGGAAGGTACAGCGAGTAGATTTATAGTGAAAGGCACAAGCCACAAGTACAATATTCAGCCATGAGAGAAGGGTACATTTTTCTCTTAATATTTACTCCTTCCTCAAGACTTCTCATCTGAAGTGGTTGTGGTTTTCACTAGGGAAGGAAAGAGGGCAACCACAAAGAAGCTGGAACCTCCTTCCCTTTATCATACCCACCACGTTCCCTGCAGAGTACTTCATGTGGAGAAAGCTGGATTATGACCTGGGAGCACATCTTGGAAAGCACCATGGGGCCACTGCCCTCCCAAAGTTCACTGACCTGAGATCTCAACAGCTTTAGAGATGAACTCTCTCTGTGAATGGCTGGAGGAGAAAGCCCC
>NW_007732039.1:107710-109294 GCF_000696425.1 Galeopterus variegatus | reverse complement strand
AAGATGGACTACACGGGGCTGATTCATAGATGCTGTGGGTGGGTGCCCTGAGAACACTTTGGTTTGGTAGCTATGTATGTCTCCAGCATTGCCTAACTCAACCCCCACACAGCCTACCTGGAGTCCCTGACCCTGCACAGAGGGAAGTAGAGGGGACGTGGCTTCCAGCGTGGAACCTTGTCTTCTTCAGTTTCCCTTAGTTTGCCCAGAATATGCTGAATCCCATAAATGCAGCCCTTTGCCTATATGGAATAGGATTTTCTTAAAAGACTGATTTTAAAAAGCAACCATAGGGTGTTTGGGCTCCACTTCGTGTGGCACGTTGGAGCACAGATTCTCCAAACTGATAAACTGAGAAGAAAAAGGGCTGTACAATGCAATGTTGTAAAGTAAAATGTTATGTCGTCATTTTAATTCATTACAGCTTTCAAAAAATCTTTAAAAATATTTGTGTATCTACTGTTCTGAGGAAGGACTATGCCTGGGGCAGTCATATTTCTAATGCTAACATGAAGCTTAAACTACTTCCTACCTTGACCATGTTAACCCCCCAACCCCCCTACCCACCCACCCCGCAAGGAAACCCTTCACTTCACTCAAAGATTTTACCAACAAATGTAACCTAAAGCCTTCTTTTGCCTTTGTAACAGACACCCTGCCTATTGTGTGTGGCAGGATGGGTTCCTGACCCTCCCAAAGAAATGGAGACACCTGTCGGAGGTGGAAGCATGGACGCTTCCTACCCCTCTCCCAGTGCAGGTGCAGCTTTTCAGAGTGCTGGGCTCCTTCCATGGCTCTCTCTTAGGGAAATAGTGACCCCTTGTGGTAAATATCAGAATGAATACAAACCTGTGTAGGAGTCTCACCGGTCATTCAAAGAGATCAGGATTGTGTTGGAACTACCCAGAGGGTTTTAGGAAATATCATATTAGTGGAGACAATCTTCCAGAAACCTAGTTCAAGGCAGGAGGTCCCTCAGAAAATGGTGCCCATTTTGAAGACCCTGAAGGTTTGGGCAGTCCCCAGGGCTGAATGAAGCCCATACGGCCCACCACCTTCCAGAGAGGGATGAGGAAGCTCCCTGGTAAGGGTGACAGTGCTCCACACAGGTATTTTCTAAATACCTTCCATGTGTCTCAGGTGCGCTGGTGGATGCAGAAGTCTGCATTCACAATGATACCTACTTACACAGGTTCAGCCTTGTCTTCATAATGTAAAAATGTGTCTATGTTTTCTTTCTCCAACTCTAACATGAATTCCTAGCAAGTAGCACAGAGACTGGCCCATCAAGGTGCTGAATGATTGATGCCTCTTCAGAGGGACACTAGAGGGAATCTGGCTTGCTTCTCCCTTGGGTTGGCTTATCTTCTTGCCTACCAGATTACTTGAGCCAAGTGATAAACTTAGAAATAAGCAACTTTCAGTCCTGCCCACCAGCCACCAAAATTGTTGACCTTACAAACTGCCCACCCCTCCTCACACTGAAACCAACCCCCCGTCTGCAGCAGTACATCTGCTTTGCCGGGGCTCTGAACCCATGAGTGAGCCAGATGGTGATGCTGTCTGGTTCTGTGTTGACCTCAT
>NW_007732039.1:75795-107236 GCF_000696425.1 Galeopterus variegatus | reverse complement strand
GGGGCTCTGAACCCATGAGTGAGCCAGATGGTGATGCTGTCTGGTTCTGTGTTGACCTCATCAACACACCTGTTACAGAGGTAGTTAGAAGGGGAATGAAGCTAAAATCCACTTCTTCAGAAGACTTGGAACCAGTGCTGATATCTTCCTTTTTCAGCTTGTTTCCTTTTCATTAACACACCTGTTACAGAGGTAGTTAGAAGGGGAATGAAGCTAAAAGCCGCTTCTTCAGAAGACTTGGAACCAGTGCTGATATCTTCCTTTTTCAGCTTGTTTCCTTTTCATAGTCACCACTCTGTGGACAGAGAAAGCTGTTGTGGAGTGCGGGGAGCTCAACACTGTTTCCTACACTTCTCCTACCCTACATTGCCATGTTCCCTTTTGGTAAAAGAAAAAGGTTAGGTGACACCAGCAAGGTATATATGGTCCCCTCCTTTGTATTTTAGTCTAGATCACATCACACATGAGAAACTGATGGCGTGCATCCAGCCTATATGTGTGTTTTGTTTGTCCCCATAGAATATAAAATTGTGAAATGGTATATATGGTCCCCTCCTTTGTATTTCAGTCTAGATCACATCACACATGAGAAACCTGTGGCGTGCATCCAGCCTATATGTGTGTTTTGTTTGTCCCCATAGAATATAAAATTGTGAAATACCACATAAAAATCATTATCTCAATTCTCTTTAAAAATCACAACACCTAGCAATGCTGAGCCCTGCATTCTCACGTGATCTCAGAGCTGAGGAGCAGCTGTGCTCATTAGATATGGGGAGCACCCCCAGTTTGCCAGTCCCCACCACTCCCTATGCTCACACTCAGACTAGGTGAGTAGCCTGCCTCACTCTGAATTTGAGTTTATGACCCTAGACAGAAGTCCCTGAATTGGTCCTAGAATTAAGCATAGAGCACACTTTATGGAAAAAATTGAGGTGTGTGGTTCACCCAGAGCACTTCTTAGTAGAAAGTTGACCTCAGGGGAACCTGTGGGAAGAGGAAACTCTGAAATCATCTCATTTTCTTTATTCCAGTGGTCAAACACCAGCAACGTCAGAGCTGAACTTCTTAAGAAAAGCACAGACATTGGAGACATATGGAGTGGATCCTCACCCGTGTAAGGTAAGATTCCTGATGGTCAGAGTCCGCTCTGACCTTGCCTCTCTAGAGGGCAACAGGGGCAAGGGAATATGTGCCTGCCCCCAATGGCCCCATTCAATGATCTGCATGATTGGCTCTTTCAGTGACAGATGCCAGAGAAAATGTCTCATTTTGGAAACTCTGAATACATACTGCATAATTTTATGGTGCCACATCAATGTCAGAGGATCTGAGGCAAAGTCCATCTACGTGACAAATCTGAAACTGGGGCCCCACTTTGGCAGCAGTGGGTAATTTAGTAGAAATGAAAAGATGAAGAATGTGGAAGGCCCCCCACAGGGAATGATTGGAGGCAGCTTAGCAACTGCCCACCCTTCTGTGACCTGTAATCTAGTTTCTTTCAAGAGTGAGTTTTATTGACTGCAGTGTCATAAGTCACTGCGCAGAACCAGAGTGGAGTCACATTTAATTCCATTAAGTGCCTGTGAGGGCGACACGGGAACCAACCATGGAGGCTGTACCCATAGGAAAACCTGTGTAATGACTTGTGTCTGGCATTTTGGAGAGCACAGGCAGCCACAGTCACTAGTTGTAGCCGGGCAGACCCATGGCCTCTTCCTGTCTCTCTGTGGCTCGGTCCTCCACTTCAATTCCCTGTTGCTTTGACACTGCTGGTGTCAGAATTGCTGGTGTCCACATTTCTGCCCTTCTCTTTCCATGACTAGGGAGGTTTTGTAGTACCACCAGTAAAAGCAACTCTCAAACTGATCTTAAGGAGACAGTGTCAGCGGGGAGCAGGAAGACAGAAACCTTTTCTTCCTACTAGGTGAGGGAATGCTGTAAGTTTCAAGCAAAACTTAATGAAAGAGTATATTAGTTCCCTAGGGCCACTGTAACAAAATGTCACAGTCTGGTTGGCTTAAACAACAGAAGTTTTTTGCCTAACAGTTCTGGAGACTGGAAGTCTAAGATCAAGTTGTCAGCAGGGTTGGTTCCTTCTGAGGGCTGTGAGAGAAGCATCTGTCCCAGACCCCTCTCCTTGACTTGTAGATGGCCATCTTCTCCCTGTGTCTTCCCATTGCCTTCCTTTAATATATGTCTGTGTCTAAATTTCCTCTTCTTATAAGGACACCAGTTCTATTTGTTTAGGGCCCACCCTAATGACCTCTGTGAAGATCCTATCTCCAAATAAGGTCACATTTTGAGGTACTGAGAGTTGGAGTTTCATCATATGAATGGGGAGGGGAGGCAGGCACAATTCAGGCCATAATGAATAGAATAGAAACTAAGCAACACAGTGATATAGGGACAAAGCAGTGTTTCCCTTGGCCCCGTGGTAAGGTAATATTGATTTGTTCTTGCCGAAGATTTAATATGAACCTTGAGGACATTCTGGCACTCAGAAACCCTGGTCATCTCCCCTACCTCACAGTTTCCTGTCCACCAACACAGCCTAATGCCAGAAAACCCATATGTTCTTGGGGCCAGCACTGTCAGAAAACATATTCATGCCTGTTAAAACCAAAGAACTGACAGATATTTACAAATTAGCAAAGCTTTCTAAATAATGTCCTCTGTATGACAGATGTAGTTGAAACTCCTCCATAAATTGCTTAGATACTATCAGCAGGGGACTGACACAGGAGAGAAGAGAGCTTTGGAGTCAGCTGGCCCCAACATAGTGGGGTCTTTGGAGGCTTCTCTGAGCCTTACATTTTCATTTGTGTGAAAGTATACAATAGGCGTTCACTAACTGTGCTCCCTAAACTGCTCAGTCATTCCAGGACCTTAAATGACATAGCTGCCTAAAGGTTGATACAGTCTCAGAAGGTGTCAGCTCACCTCTGTGTTTGACCCTGAACCTGCTGAGTCCCCTTGAGGCCACACATGGCGCCCACCTCTTCAGAGATGGGTTCCTGGGCAGGACTCACAGCACATAGAGGTGGGCAGGCAGTGAACCCCAGCACAACAACTGACTAGAGGTGGGTAGGGATTCTCCACTGCTGCCCATGGGGGTCTGGAGGCTACAGTGGTAGCTAGCCCAGTATCCATCCCAAATCCATGTGTACCCCACGACTGTGGGGCTCCTTGGACACAGAGAGGCTGAAGAGGCTGCAGGGGAGAACCAGCATTCACACCAGGCATTGTGAGAGGCCCAGTCCTCTACGTCATATCATTCAACCCCACAGCATCAACTCCTGGAAAAGGAGGGAAAGAGAGGGAAAAGGAGGGATGGAGGGAGGAAGGAAGAAATGTTTGTGGCACGCCTTCCATGGTAGGTCCAGTGGAGTCCTTTCATATTACAAGTGGTCCCCAACTTACAATGATTTGACTTATGATTTTTCCACTTTAGGATGGTACAAAAGCGATAGATAATGCATTCAGTAGAAATGTTACTTTGAGTACCCATACAACCATCATACAACCATTCTATTTTTCACTTTCAGTACAGTATTCAATAAATGACATCAGATATTCAGCACTTTAGAATAAAATAGGCTTTGAGGGCTGGCAGGTTGACTTAGTTTGGTTAGAGCGTAATGTTGATAACACCAAGGTCAGAGGTTCAGATCCCTATACCAGCCAGCTGCCAAAAAAATAAAAATAAGGTAAGATAAAATAGGCTTTTTGTTAGGTGATTTGCCCAACTGTGGGCTAATGTAAGTGTTCTGAGCACATTTAATGTAGGTTAGGGTAAGCCGTGATATTCAGTAGGTTAGATGCATATGACAAATTCATTTTGGACTCACCATGTCTCAGTACAATGGGTTTATCTGGATGTAACCCATCATAACTCAAGAAACATCTGTATTTTCTCATCTAATCCTCACACCAGCCCTAGGAGGTGGATGTTATTCTCTGTGTTTTATAGATAAAAAGACTGATATTTCTAGGAGACCAGAGTTCATAAGGCCTGAGTGGTAGAGCAAGATTTTGAACTCAAGTCACTTCCCATTGTTATGTACCCTATGTAGAGCAGAGCCCCCAGAAGGCTTACTTTGGGGAGAAAGTGGGCGCGATCATCTCACTGGGCTTCCAGTCCCTTATTCCTGGGCCCCATGCTTCTTGCTCCCCCATGGCCACATCAGGGTCTACTGCAGGCTCCACATGTGGCCCCTCAGCTCCTCACATTAGGCTCTGGCTCAAGATTTCCTCAGCTCTCCCCCAAAAAAAGAGCAGTCTGGGAGCCTTTAGTCGTGTCATTAAGTAGAGTCACTTTAGTGATATGCTACCATGCACTCCCCTTAATGTTGCTACAAGGAGAGCTGAAATAAGCTCGTGCACTCAGTGTAATAAATACTGATGATTTCTATTAACAGAGAGGCAATTACTGGGCCCAGGGAATCTGGGGCACACAGCCCCAGGGAGGACAGAGAAGAGGAATCACTTTGATAATTAAATGAGAGCAGAACGACGCTTCAGCTGTGCTCTGTTCTCCTGGACTGATTAAGAAGCTGCTGTTTTTCCTGTACACAGTTTCTTTCTGCCCAGAGTGTCCTTGCCTGGCCCTGGGACCAGGAAGAGGAGATCCTACAAACCCTGGGTAGAACAGCCAGGGACTTCCATTAGCTAGCTGGCTAGCAGTAATATCTAAACTCAAAACTTGCACAAGCCTGTCCTGTATTCTCTGCCTTGACCATCAGCCCCCAGGTCCTGGTGGGAACCCCTGGCAGCTCAAGCCTGTAGCTGCTGGAGGAGGGGAGTGGAGCAAACCACTGGCAGCACATTGCCGCACCTGTTCCCCAGCCCTTATACCTCCCCAACCTCAGGCGCCTCTCTCTTGTTGCATCCAGGTGGCCCAGAAATTAGTTGTTCACCCTGGATCTCCTGCAGCCCTGGACTGTGGTCTGGGCCCAGCTTATAAATCTGCCGTGTTAAGGTTCATGGAATAGTTGGTCCTGTCACAGAAGGTGCCGTTTATTGAGAGCCTGCATGTGCCAGGCACTTACATATACTATCTCATTTAATCTTTATAACATCACCGCCAAGAAGATATTCTTTTCCTCATTTTAAGATAAGAACACCGAGTCTCTGAAGATATAGATAAGAAGGGATAAGAGGGGGATAAGAAGTCCCCTCTGAGGGACTAACTAACATGTCCAAATTTACCGGTAAGGACAGTACTGAGATTGAACAGAGCTGTCTGAGTCTCAGTGCTATGCTTTTTCAATTATTGTTCATGGTCTTCCTTCTAGAGAGATGGCACTTATTTAGGAACCAAGCATGACTTACTGCTAATTCTGATACAGAGAGGACATAGACCCACAAGATTACTGAAATCATCATATAAAAATTCAGTGTAAGTTCACCAGTGTCTTTATGTCTGCTCTGTATACACCAGGAGAAAATTGATTTCAGCAGGATCTAGGTTAGATCAACCATAAAAATAAAATTACACTGTTTGCTCCTCTATCCTTAAAATAGGATCATTACTTTCATAGTCCAGCCACCTAGCCTTCTCTCTAAATAAGAGCCCCTTCCTCCACCTTAAGTTGCCCCTGACCTCAGAGAAACAGAACAAGAAGGATCAGTTATGACTGCCCCACCCTCAGGTGGGCCTCTCTTGGTTGCACGGTGGGGAGGGTATTAGATTTACTGCTGAAGTGAACTGGACCAAAGTCATTCACATGGCAAGCTTCTACAAGAATCCCATTTCTGAGCTATCATGGGGTGATACCAAGCCTCTTATAGGGCCCTGCCTCCTCTTCTTCATTCCATTCTAGTTTTTTGTGACCAAGTTTAAGTATATGGAAACTGGGTGATTTTCATGACTGACTTAAGATTCCCACCTGTGAGCCTTTCACAAATGGGCATAAGTGTCTGGAAAAACATGTGGAATTATCTTCCCTAAGGTTTTTTAAGAGTAGTAGAGGCTTCGTGCACCAAAATTGTATTAGATTGAGTTGTACCCCAGAGAGGGGACAAGATGACCCTGGAGGCCTAACAACCAATAATGCCATGGTTCTGACTTCATCACATGCAGGATTCCTCAGGGTATGGCAGGAGACAGAGCCTATTTCCTTTTTTTCTGAAGGTGGAACCCATGGGGACTGGGCAAAGGTGGCCAGATGTTCCTACTCCTAAGAACCAGTCCGTGCTTTGATTTCCACAAATCCTTTTCTGGGCAGAGTGATGGTCTTAGATTGAACCTTTGATGGTGTTAAATTGGTGCAGGTCATGTTTGATGGTGGAGTCCTTATGAATGATGATGAATGCAAATTCATTCCCTCTCCAAGAAAAACACTGTTGGCCATGTCCTAGTAGTAAGGCCATCTCCCTAAGATCAGATAGAAGTAGTATTTCTTAAGGTATGTATTATCGTCCTCAATTTTACAAATGAGGAAACTGAGGTTTGGAGAAGAGTTAAGTAAGTCACAGAACAAATAAGAAGCAGAGCTAGCGTTTCCTTATAATAATGGGAGCAAGGAAGCACTCAGATACCTGAGGCTTCTGGGGTCTCATGCCCTAGGGTTCTGGGCTAGGCCCTGCAGGGAACCCTCTCTTGTATTTAATCACATCTCCGAGTGCCACTCCTCTGTGCCCACTTCTCTCCTCCCCAGAGAGCTCCTTGCTCAGCTTCCCATCCCTCTGCTTTCCATTAGGCTTGGCTTCCTGGGGAAGCAGACTTGGAGGTGATTCCAACAGACTGGAATTCACTGTCCAGCTCCAGCCTTTACTTGCTCCACACTTTGAGCCCATCTTCCTTATCTGTAAAGTGGGGGTGAATAACACCTCTTTGGAGGTGGTGTAGTGTAGGAGATCAGAGCATGGGCTTGGGAGCCAGACCGCATGAGTTTGCATTGTAAATTTTAAAACTTCATATTTTCCTGCTGCCTCAACATCCCCACAAATAGACTGTGACATCCTGCCCAGGTGACCAGGTGCACCAGAGTGATAAGGCTGGTCCCTGCCACAAGTTCTCCTTCCTAACCTTCCCTGACCATGACCTAGTAACATTCAAATGCACCAGTGAAATCCTCTCGTGTCTTTTTTTGTGCCCCACCCTGACCCCCAATAAAAGGTCCTTGTTCACTCTCTAATGTCCCCCCAAAAGAAGCAGATCTGGGGTCCTAAACCAAGACTGAAGCTCTTTCCACAAGGATGAAAAATTGAAAATAATTTTTTAACCTCACAACTGTAGAAATGAACTAAATTCTTTGACTATTGTCTGATATAGGGTGGGGCTGATGATGTCTGCAGCCTAGTTGTCAGGACCCAGGTTTTTATTCCACCTCCCAGATCCTTTAATGGCTCAGTCCTACAGGCAGTGATTTCATGGGGATGAAAAGGGGACAGGGAGGAAAGACAGACTCCAGCTTGATGAGATGGAAGATCTGAGGAACAGATGACTACTGTCTGTGTCACTTCTCTCCTCATCCCCTTCTCTTTTTGTCACACAGCTTGTTATTTTGCACACAAACCCCAAGGGTAGGCTCACAAAGAAATGACATGTTAGATAGAAGAAACGGGAAATTCCAGAGAGGTGTCAGTGTGGCTGCCCGCTTGTGTTTTCATGCCAGTACAGATGTGAGTTTTCTTGCTGTAATTCAAGTCCTGCTCCTCACTGGCTGCGGAGCCTCATGTGCCAGAGACCAATAGCAAACATTCCAGCTGTCCTCCGCCCTGTGGACTCTCGAGGGCCGGAGTATTGCAGTGGTCTTCAGCTGCATCTGTTGCATTCGAAGCAGTTGGGAGACTTGTTCTCTTCATATGGGAGACTGGATTGGGATTGTTCAAGGTGGGATGATGTGGCCTCTCCTCAGGGTTCCCACATCAGCCAGACTGGTCAGGAGAGGCTGTTCCCTGCCTTCACTCAGAGGCCAGCCCCGAGGGGTCTGGACACTACAGGTGAACAGTGCCAACCAGGGCAACCCGGCCGACACTTCCTACCTCATGGAAGGACCTTCTCTTCCCTTTGCCATGGCCACAGGGACACCAGTCACTGAGATGACTCTAGTGGGTCTCTAACTGTGTCATGGCCTCTGACCCCTTCCCTTTCCACTCACTTCAGATTCATGGATTACCCAAATCCTCCTCCTCCACGGTCCCCTCACAATGAATGACTTCTTTATTCTAACTTCTCACACCCTCATTTCCTAACTAGCAAACCTTAAATCCATCAACATCAGGCAAAACAGTAAAATGTTAGGCTTTTTAAAACGGATTTGTATTAAGTTCAACTGATTCAGCTAATCAGTAGCAGCTACAATAATATTGACAACAGCACAGCCACTAGCATTTATGGGTGCCTACTAAGCACAGCTTATGAGGTAGGTAATATTATGAACCCGGATTTTATTACAAAGAGTCCGAAACACGGAGAAATTGAGGGACCTGGCTACAGTCACACAGGAGTGGCAAAGCCCAATCTGGACCTGGGCAGTCAGACCCAGAGCCCATGGAGCTGTAGTTTTGACATGGGGGCTCTTCTGCCCCATCGCTGCCCATGTGAGCCAGGGTGGAATAAGCAGAGGGAGGCTCTCCCCTCCCCGCCCCCAGCCTCTCTCCTCTGCTAAGCCCCCTGCCCACCCCCCACCTCCATCCCTTACTTCACTCATTATTTCAAGCTGTCTGCTCCCCTCCTGCAGGCCTGACCCTTATTTTCCATCCCTCCTGCTTTTCCTCTGCCTCAGAGAGCATTACAAGACACCCTACCTGCCTCAGCCCCACCTACGCCTTCCCCTCGTTTTTGCACTTGTGTACTTCCTCCACAGCAGCCACACTGTCCCCTCTGACCCACCTGATTGTCTTACACCTTCATCTGATAAATATTCACTGCGGCTGTGTTCTACACCAGTACCAATACAATGGGTCTCTACGCTCGAGTCTCTGTCTGTCTAAGCCTATGGTTTTAGGACTTCCTTGGGTCCTGCCTGCACAGTGAGCAGAAGGCCTCCTGGTGCCCACCCTCTGTCTGAGGCAGATTACCTCCCTCACCTGCCTCTCCCAGGTATTCTTCCCCCAAAGGCCACCCTGCCCTGACCCATATCTCTGACAAGTCTGCCAGGTTAGCCCTAGTGCCTCTGCCAAGAATGGTGTTTGTGTGCAGTGCCTGGTGCTCAGATATAAATAACCACCACCAAGCAGAGATGACAGGCAGGAGGAAATCCAGCCCTGTGGCTTTGCAGTGTCTCCATTCCAGTTATTTTTAAACAGCTTTTTGCTGTGCCCATGGGTTGAATGACATTGTGCTTACAGCCAAGTGTCTGGATCATGACAGACCCTGAGGAAAGGACAATAATAACAATACGTTAGTTGGAAATATTTGCAAAACATATACTTAGTTTATTCCCTAGGCCCAGATGCTCTCACTTGTAACCCCAACTCTAAGAGGCAGTTTTAAAATGAAACTGCATTTTTCCTTGAGACAAGGCTCATGAGGCACTGCAGAGGCCCCACTGTCCTTAGGACCAATCAGGCTAAAAATCTGTGCCATGGAGGCAAACCCTGAGATGGAGAGACAAGGAGAGCTAAACCTCAGGCTGATCTGGCCCAACAGCCATGGATCCCCCCAGCATGCCTCACACCAGGTGTCCGGCCCTGACTCCATGGCACTACCCTAGCTGTGGCCCAGAAGACTCTCCTGCAGACACATGTGACCAGCATCATTGCGTAGTTTTGTGGCCACCTCCACACACTCATACCCTCCTCCATCAGTGTTTATGCTCACTCAGTGCTCCTATCACAAAGGAAGCTCCTCTGAGTATAACCCTTCGACTGCTGGTCCTCATGAACAGTGGCCTACAGCTTCTCACTGTGCTCAGTAAAACCTCAAGCCTGGTGTTTACAAACTGATGGTGACAGATGACCAGGAGCCCCTCTCTATTGGTTCAAGCACCTCAGGGCTGGTGGCAACTGTTCTGCTCGGCCAATTATTTCTTGTCTTTTCTTCAGCTAAACTTTCCTGAGGAATCCCTGTGTGTTAGGACCATCATGATAATGATAACTGCCTCTCTCTCTCTTTAATAACAGCTTTTCAAGATATAATTCACATATTGTAAAATTCAGCCTTTCAACATGTGTAATTCAGTGGTATTTAGT
Source organism: Galeopterus variegatus (assembly GCF_000696425.1). NCBI lineage: Eukaryota > Metazoa > Chordata > Mammalia > Dermoptera > Cynocephalidae > Galeopterus > Galeopterus variegatus. The sequence continues at coordinate 97,093 of NW_007732039.1, read as the reverse complement.
ATATTCACAGTTATGCAACTGTCATCACTAATTTTAAAATATTTTCATAACCCCCCAAAAAGAGACCCTGTACCCATTTAGCAGTCTCTCCCCATCTTATCTCCCCCCCAGCCCCTGGCAACCAGTAATCTTTTTGTCTCCATGAATTTGCCTATTTTGGACATTTCATATAAATGATATCATATAATATATGATCTTTTCTAACTTGCTTCTTTGACTTGGCATAATGTATTCAAGGTTCAGCCATGTTGTAGCATGTATTAGTACTTCATCTCTTTTACTGCCGAATAATATTCCCTTGTACCATAATATACCACTTGCTTGTTCATTTGTCAATCGATAGACATTTTCCACTGGAAAATGGATTGGATTGTCTTCATTGTTTGGCTATTATGAACAGCACTACTATTAACATCCATGTACTAGTTTCTGTGTGGACATATGTTTTCAGTTCTCTTGGGTACATACCTAGGAGTAGAATTTCCAGGTCATATGCTAACTTTATGTTTAACAACTTGAGGAACTTCCAAATTGTTTTCCAAAGTGACTGCACCACTTTATTGCTGCACCCCTCAGTAAGGCATGAGGTTTTGCCATTCACTGTGGATGTTCACAACAACCTTCTAAGGTCATTGTTGTCATTATAATTTACAACTCACAGAAAAGGGCACTGAGGCTCAATAAGTAACTTGCCTAAGTCATGCCCCTGGCAAGTGGCAAGGCTGGGACTTTAATCACAGTCTTGTGATTCCAAATGCCATACTCTTCCCTCTGTGACCTACTGTCAAGTTTTAATCCTGCATCACCTATGAACAACTGTGTTTTTCACCCTTTCACCTCTGCCTGCATCACCCTAGTGAGAAGTTTTTCTGTGTTGCAGGACGTGTCAGGAAATGCTGCATTTCTGGCCTTCACTCCTTTTGGGTTTGTTGTTCTGCAAGGAAACAAGAGGGTCCACTTCATTAAATGGTGAGTGTCTTCATTTCCAAAACAGGCTCTTTATACCTCATCAACTGGGGAGGGGCTATGGTTCCCATGTTTTGTCTGTGATTGGGCAGTTATGGTTTGGAGCCCTCTTGAAAGCCTTGTGTTGGTAATGGTAACTGAAAAAGGTAGTGGTCTCTTCCTAGGGATCCTGTTCTTCCAAAGGGGTGTCCCTGAGAGCCAACAGCCTCTCCAGAGAGAGAAAGGTTGTGGAGGTTTGATTTCTGGGGAGGATATAAGGCCTGGACTAGAGCCAATGTTAGGGAAGCAAAGTTCCCATAAAAACTGAGTCCTTAGGGGCAGTCACCCACTGAAAGCCATAGCCAGCCCTGCTGAGCCAGCTGTTCTGGAGTATCTCTGTGGAAGGCCCAACTCCCTTGCCCACTCTGCTAATGAGGGAGGCACAGACAGTGATTCCTAAGTCATCCTGTTGCTCTGGCAAAAAAAAACCTCCTCAGACCAACCACCACTGTGGGCATTTTCTCTGCAAGAGCTTAGGTGCTCCTCTGTCTCACTCCTATCTCTCTTTAGGGCTTAAGTGTCTTCAGCCTCAAGGAATCACATCCCCATTCTTTCTTCCTTCCCTCCCTTCTCCCCTCCCACTTCTAGGCTGCAGCTACTCTGAACTGCTTCCTCTCCTGCCCCGTTTTTTGTTTGGGATCTGTTTAGCTGCATGGCTCTGGGAGCTGATGCAGCACAAACTCTGGTTTGTTGATCAACATTAGGTTATCCTGGAGACCCTTTTGCTGACCCATGCAAACATTTGTCAGCCTCATCAGAACATTTTGCATAGTCCACTAAGCCCCTGTGGTTTCTGTACCTTCACAGGCCTCAGACTGTCTTGTCTAAACTGGCCACCTCTTCCAATAGACTTAGATAAGTGGCTTCCTTTGGTCCAGCAGAGCTCAGCGGGGGAAGCCTGCTTTGTGTCTGGGTTCCTTTGCCTTCTCCAGAAGAACTAATGAAGAATCTGAGTACAGAGTTGCTTCCTAGTAAGCTTTCCTCTGGGGCCGCTGCAGGTCCTATGCCCTCTTCAACTCCCCTGCTGAGCTTGTGGTCAGACACCACCTTTCCAACCCATATTGCTTTTGTAAAGAATGGCGACATGATGATCAACCAGAGCGCGAGTGTAACTGCTCCTCCGGCATGCAGAGCCAGGTGCTGCTCCTCAGGACAACAGCCACTTCACAAGGCAGCCCTGGAGTTATCAGAACACACCCCAACACACATGTTTCCTAGGCTTCCTCGAGTTGGCCTGCTTCACTGTGCTCTCCATGTGAAGATATAAAGGTTTGGGGTCTCCTGTCCAACAAAATACTTTTCAGGAGAAGACAATGAGCAGTATCAGGCCACAGCTTTCCTAAATGAGGAGCATTTGCTGCTTGGATACATCTGGGCTGTTCGATGTTCCTTAGAGGGCCCAGATCCTGGACCATATTCTGACTGGGGTAGCTGTGTCATGTGGTCCCTAGTAGGGTACATGTTTAGCTAGAAGCAAGTGGGACGTGCCTGTTACAGATAATGCAGTCCCTCAATTACCCCTACCCCTCCAGAAGCCATGATGCTCCCCAGTTCTCCTAGACCCTTTCCTCTCTATGGCTTCTCTCAGGTGCCACTTCTTCAGGAAGTCTCCTCTTCACTATGTCCCCACCTTACGATAATAGATGAAAACCTAATCTCACTTTCAAAAGAAAACTCCTTACTTTCCTATCTTGCTTGTTGGAGCCTAGATGAACTGTGTGCTTGTTTATATATTAACCTGTTGGTATTTATTCTGTGTGTGTATGAGATTGATTGATTGAGAGGGAGAATGAGAGGGAATCAAACACTGAAGGAATACCATGTGGTTTGTATTTACTCAGAACCAATAGTCAGAAGTTGTGAACTTTCATCCTGTTCTAGCCATGATTTCTGGGACCACAGAGAACAAGTGATGTTCCTCTGTCCACTGAATTTTGTACATCAGTAAATTGTATACATGGTTCTCACTACCTTTGTGCTCCTTCTTAGGATATTCAGGAAATTTCCCTAGAAATTATAAAGTGGAAGAAGCCAAGTGGAGGCAGATGTACACGATCAGACCTCCTTGGGGGTCCCAGTTGGGTAGAAAAATAAGGACTGCAGCAAGGTGGAGAGGGCCTTGAGTTCCAGAGGGCAGTTGTGTTGGACAGATAGAAGTGAAGTGAGGCCTGGTTCTCTGGCTCTCAGGGACATCCACCTAAGACCCTGGTAATATTTCCATTTTGTAATGTAACCAAGGCTGAGAGCAGGTTGAGGAGGTGAGGTCTAGGCCATGCCATGTACAGTAACCATGTCACTTCTTCTGATTTGTGTCTGTCCCGCGGGTGACGTACCCCAGTATCCTGTTTGCCTCTTTTACTGCAGCCATTCACTGGGCTGGTGGCTTCAAGGATTTTTCTACAATACCCCCTAAGCCCCTTTCCTGGTCAGTACGCTGCATGACTGTTCCATGTAATCTGTTCTCTCTCTTTGGTATGTTGCCCCACCCCCCTCCCTGAGATTGTTTGACATCTGTCTGCATTAAACTGCATTTTCCATCCAGTGGCACAGTCACCTGAAAGACTCAACTCCCTCAGAACCTGGTTGCATTGTTTTTCATTATTTGCTGTATCTTGAACTTTGGCCTCATCAGCTACCTGTGGCATCTTACGTTTGACAGTCCCATCCAGATAATGCACCTGTGTTATGAACCAAATCCTGAAATGACCCCAGACACTTTACCCAGACTCACTTTCCATGCAAATGTTTCCCTTTTACAGCCACTGTTGATGAGCCCGAAATGCTCCTATCACCCTATTAGTATGATTGACCAGAAAACTGTGAACTATTCCAACAACTGTTCTCTAAGGCCACTGCGCTGCTGTCTTGTTTCAGTTCTAATTTTGGCTAAAATTGTGTCTGAGCACCTTCCAGTGGGGGTGGGCTATGCATCTACAAGACGTAGCTGTGAACAAGCAACCCACAGCAAGGTGACAGGTACTCTCTTTGTGCTTCCAGGAATGAGGTGACCAAACTGAAATTTGAAGGAAAGACTTTCTATTTATATGTAAGTCAGAAAGAGGTGAGTGCTGGCTTCCTTCTCATCATGGAGGGCTGGGGAAATGGGCCAGTTCCTGATGGCCAGAGCTGATTCTAAGGGGTCCAGGTAGAGTTAAGCCACCTGTATGCTAATCCAAGACCAAGGTCAAGACCTGGAGGTGAGGTATGGAGGGGTGGGAAAGCCCTGGAGCACAGGACTTCCTCAGGGATGTGGATGACACCCAGAGGTTCTTCTTGAGATCCCTACCTCCAGGAAATGGAGTCAAAGTAAGATTCTTCTTTCACATGGAAACTCCAGATGTGAGTGCCATTTTCTCACCAAGGGCTCTCCTGGTTCAACTTGTGCCCACTAGACTTTCTCTGATCTGGCTTGCTAGGTGTGAGGTGATACACTGAAATGAGCTCTTTCCCAGTGGGTCCTGTAGGCCTTCCATTCCAACTAGCCAGCTGCCAGGGGCCCTCCAATAGCTTGGGTGTCAGTGCCCTGGGCTGCTTCACCCTACACTTCTCCATCCTCACTCAGCCATTTCTATGTGCAATTCTTTGCAGGAAAAGAAAATTATTCTCACATATTTTGCTCCAACTCCAGAAGCCTGCAAGCACCTCTGGAAATGTGGAATTGAGAACCAAGCCTTCTACAAGTGAGTGGACATATGTGGTAGGGACCATCTTTATCAGAACCAAAGTCACAAAGGCTACTTTTAGAGGAATGACGGGCAGGAAAATTTGGAGAAACTTTGAGAGAGGAGATATGAGGTGACAAGGCTAAGCTTCCTAATAAAACTCACCCCTTTCTAGGTCTCTGTACCCTCTGGAGATTCAAGGTCCGGGAATGTGTTTCAGCTGAGTTGCCCAAAGGTTCTACCTTGAGATGTCCTTGGACAGACCCCCGTGGCAGAGCAGTTCTGGGTTTTTTGGGGATAAGGTTTGGGCCAGAAAATGCCAGTGGGTGCCTAACTTCAATTAACCTGTCCCTGTGGAGCCATTCAGAGCCCTGGGAGGCATAGGGCACAACAGCTCCATAAAGGACCAAGCACAAACGAGAACAGCTAGCTCCCTGGCCCCAGGCCCCAGCCCTCAACCATAGAGAGACTTTGGGGTCTGCTTCCTGGTGGGTGACCTGGTGCTAAGCTGAGGTTGATGGCAGCCCCTCCTGGTGTATCACTGCCAAAGGTGGTGCCAATGACAGGCCAAGTGCTCAGGAACCTGGGATGGAGTGGCTGGAGGTGGGCAAGGGCTTGACTGTTACTAAGAAGCCAGGTTTGGGCCAAAGGCAAAAACTTTGCTTACCAAAGCATTTTGTAAAGTATGTGAGGCTTTTGTGTTGTTTTCTTTGATTCAGAAAGTGGTTATAAAAGCATTAGGGAGCAAAGAAGTGGCCCATTGAGAAACAGGGATGATACCAGGTAAAGTATGTTTCATTAAACTCCTCAGTCTTGTTTTAAAAATGGAATGTGGGCTGGCCAGTTAGCCCAGCTGGTTAGAGCATGGTGCTGATAACACCAAGATCCAGGGTTTTATCCCTGTACCAGCCAGCCACCAAAAAAAAAAAAAAATGTAATGGTATGATTTATGCTTTACTAAGATGTATCTTAGTCAGGACAAGGCAAGACAGAGTGTGTAGTATATTCCACCTGGGGTGAGCCTGCTATCACCAAATGTCCCTGACAGGCCAGGTCCTCCCTCCAGTAACCTGAAAGATCCTGAAGAGATGAGAATTTCTGTGGGCTGAGTGGGCACCATCCTCCTCCCTGTAATCAGACTCTCTGCTACCTGCTGGCTGCTATGGTATGCCAGCTGGCAGAATTGCTCTCATCCCAGTTACCAGGGCCACAGCCCAGAGCCTGTTTCTTAGGAAGCTTTCTGAATTGCTTAATATTCACTGTACATTTGATACCGGAATCAGGGATGAACTGAATGGTCAGCTTGAATTCTAACCTGAGTGAGCTTCTTTCTTCTCCTGAGGAAGACACTCAAAAAGTGTTGTAAAGTTCCCTCCCATTCAGTCCCTGCTGTCCAGGGAAAGCCAGGAAAACATTTCTTTTCTTTTGCTACCACCTTCCCTTTGCCTGTGAGGACAGACCCCAGGTTTTGCCAGTTATATGAACCTGGAGATAAGCAATTTGAGATGCAAACTTCTGCTGTGGGATCAAGGAGTAGCCCAGGAAGGACTGGATTCCCTGGTCCTCCCCAATAGAAAGGAAGGCACTGGCAGACAGGGGCTTCTCCACACTTGAGCTATCACTGTCCTGGGGATGGTGTACTTGGAAGCGTTCTCTTTCTCTCCACCAAAGTACCTAACACAAACAAAAGTGATTTCCTTTTCTCTCATCTTTCCATGCCTCCAGCACCATTTCTTTAGGCCTTTGTTCCTTCATCTGTGTCATGGGAACAGAAGTGTGCTTCTGAACCTGTGACCAAACTCAGTTTCTGAGTCTTTCCACACCAACCCAGCCCTGCCAGCATGCACACTGGAGACTGAGGTCACTTTTCACTGTTTTCCATTGACTTTTTAATGTTCTAAGTGTTAAAGCCTCTAGTCTGGGTCAGATACCCAGTTATGCCAAGTCTCTGGCAGCAGCCACTTTGGCCTTGCTCTCAGCATCTCTCACATACAGATCACCAGTCACGCCTTTGGCCTAGTGCCTTGAAGGGAGCTGGGTCAGACTTGAGAACATGCTTAGGCAGAAGGGTCTGAGATCTCGTGGAGCCCTGAGACATGTAGGGATGGTGTCTCTCAGGAACTGCTTGTGGATTGTGAGGATAGATCCCTAAATTCTCCCTGCCTGCTCATGGCAAAGGCCTCAGTCCCGGATGGGTTCCTGGCTGGATTAGTACTGTGTCACCCTGGGTGTGTTGCAAGTGAGTTGGGTCTTGGGAGACTTCTCTCCAGGCACTCTGCCCAAGCTCACTTTTCTAAATGTCAGCAAAGTCACCCAGGAGGATGTTTTACAGTGCCCATGGCCTTCCAGAGTCTCCACATCAGCTGTCTGCAGCCTTGAAAGTGATGTTAAATAGGCACTCTGGGGGAGGAAGGATGGTTCCAAGTTCAAATAAATGATGGAACTTTTTATTTACATTAAGCTAGTTTCTTCACTGCAGGACTTCTCAGTCTTTACTCTGATAACATATTGTAGGACTCTCCAAGAGGGAGATGGGACAGGAAGGGCAGCCCCTACCCTCTTCTCCACCCACAGTTACCCAGACATAGACATGAAGCATCAAATACTAGGACTGGAAGGGATACCTGAGGTCCAGTAGTCACAGCTCCATCATTTTATAGGTAAGAAGATTGAGGCTAAGAGAGGGAAAGAAACGTGCCCAAGGTCCTACTGCTAATAAATGACCTGGTTGAGATTAGATGAGTGGCATTCTATTACTACCCCAGACCTTCATCCCTAACATTTCTTCTCCCCGTCCTCCTCATGAACCCCATGGAGCATTCTTGGGGAGCCTTCACTCGCCTGATGTTAAAATGGGTTTCCATGTGATTGTCCCAGGCACTGAGGCAGGAGGGCAGGTCACCATAAGCTTAGCCCTCAGATCCTAAAGGACAGTCAGAGACAAGCATGGGCTATGGAGGGCTTTTCCTAAATCGAGTTTCCTCAAGTAGCCTTTGGAAGGAGCTGAGAACGCACTGCTGTAGCCTGTGTGAGGCAGTTTCAGGCCATTTGTCACACTAGACTTTGCCTTGCTGCAGGCTGGAGAAGTCAAGCCAAGTCCGCACAGTGTCCAGCAGCAATTTATTCTTTAAAGGGAGCCGGTTCCGATACAGGTAAATAGTGACAGTAAGTAACCATTATGGATCTATTTTCAGACCCTTCTCTAGAAAACAGTCACTTGGTAGTCCTTATCCTTGAAAACAAAGAAACTGGGGGACTGTCAGAAAAGCCTAAGGTTTCCATCCTATTCTCCTGTCTCCTAACCCTTTTACTATTTCTTTCCTTTCCTATAGCTGTTTGTCTGTAGGGTTTAAAATATGTGTATCTTCTCCTCCTTCCAACAGCAGCAAAATAAGAACTTTAACAGTGATTCTTTTCATGTCTCACTGTCTAAAGTGTTGTTTTTGGCAATGTTATTGGAACAGGCTGGACAATGAGGAATCATTCCTAAATGAGAATGGAAGATCCTAAAGACTCCAGAGATGGAGAGAGCTCTCTCAGACAGGCTGTCAGGATGTTTTGGAACTCTTTAATTTCTAAAGGCCAGCAAGCAAGCCTTTCTTAGTTACCAAAACATTGGGGAAAAGAGGCCATTTCCCAACTCAGCTAAAGCACCTGAGATGTGGGAGAGGTGCCCAGTCCTGGAACACTGTCTCATTTCTTGTTGCTTGTTTTTATTACACTACTTACAGTGGCCGAGTCGCAAAGGAAGTAATGGAGTCAAGTGCCAAGATCAAACGAGAGCCACCAGAAATACACAGGTAGGCTGCCGGGCTTCCTCCAAAACCAGTTACAGCTCGGATCCCAGAATATCAAATGACCTAGCAATTTGAATATTATGAAGCTCTTGGCCACAATGGTTACCAGAAGGGGCGGAATAGGACAGGAAAGTGAAGAAACCTGTCTCAGCTGAAGATAGGGGGAGAAATCTTTGAACCTTTATGGAGGAGGGAAGGAGGAAGGGCTGCTTGCAGATAGTACATCAGACCCAGGTGCCACCTCACTCGGTAATTCTCTTCTGCCCTCCCAAGTCTTGACATTAATCATAGACCATGGAATATGAGTCCAAGTAGCAATATTTCATTGGTTCCAGAATCAGTCCATTAGAGGAAACCAGCGATAGCCCCACAGTCCTGCCACGCTGGGTCTAAAATAGTTTTGGGATCCATGCTTCATGTATATACATAAATCATGCATTTCCAGAAGGCAATTTCCTAGAATCTGGTAACAGTCAGAAAGAATATGCTTGGCCAAGAAGGCTAGGATTTGCCAACCAGACTACGCCTCTGGGAATGAGAGCATTACTGCCTGCCCCTTCACATGGCGGCCCCCGTCATCAGCAGCTTCTACTGTAAGTGAGGGGAACCTGCCAGTTTCGGTTTTCAGGAACATTTTCAGGAGTATTGCTCTTCCTAGGGCTCTACTTCCTGACAGTCCTGCCCCTGGAGACCAGTGGCACTGTTGCCACACTAAAGAAAGGTTCAAGTGTCTCTGGGATATAAGGAGGTGGAGGAGTTTGAAGCAGTGATCCAGGGACCACAGGCAAAGAGAAGGTATTAAAGATTTAAAAAAAAAAAAAGCACCAAAACTTAAATTAATATAGCCAGGCAATCCTAATAGCCAGTATTGAACTCCAAGTCCCCACCACATTTGCCTGTGCACTGAATTAACAAGGTTCTCTTTTTCTTTAACCTCAGAGCAGGGATGGTTCCCAGCCGGAGCTGTCCCTCCATAACCCACGGCCCAAGGCTGAGCAGTGTCCCCAGGACCCGCAGAAGAGCTGTTCACATCTCCATCATGGAAGGTGAGCATGAGCTCCTGGAGATGACTGCTGGGTTCCTCCAAGTTGTGACATGGCAAGTTCCTCCTCAGGGACCTTGTAGAGAGGCTAATTTGCTTTAGAGATAGCAGCCAGTTCCTCAGGAGAAAGAGCCTCCAGGGGCACATGGAAGGTTTTATCCAGTGGATGGGAACACCAGCAGGGGGTAAAGTGGGGGACATCCCACCCAGGCCTGCCGTGCTGTAGTCCAGGACGGGGGGGGGGGGGGGGGGGGGGGGGGGGGTGTGTAGATCAGAGGTTTTGGATGAGTCCTGAGGGAGATTTGTGTATGTGAGATCTAGCAGGTTCCACACAGTTCTGAAATTGCTTTCCATCAAGTGGCTTTTCACTTGTTTTCTAGATCTGACCAATCTCCATAGATTAAATGATCAGATGGCTGAGGTAGATAACCAAGAAATGAAAACTCCTGGTTCTGAGGCATTCCAGTAGCTGCCACCACCTTCTACTTCAGTTGTAGAAATCTGTCCTGTTGCTATTTGAATTCCTTACCACTGGCTCAGGAAATTCATTACACTTCATCTCTCTCTACCCTTCCCTCCCTTTGGAGGAGGCAGAAATGGGTAGAGAGAGAAATTCTTTGTGTCTTCACTGAACTAGATGCCCCAATAGCTGAGGCCAATAACCTCTCCATTCTCTCTGTTCTCTAGGTAGTTAGGACTGTTAGCACACACTCTCAGAATATTGCCCTCTAGCTATTGTCACTGACCCAGCTCACCCACAGTCTGGATATGGGTGTAAAGTTGAATGCTTTTATTCCTGAAGGTGATGTTTTTGTAAGACCTCAGAAGATCTCAAACAGCAGGACACAGCAGCAGGATTGCTTCAAACCTGTCTCTCTCCTGGGATTAATGAGGTAGAAGCTGGGGAGGAAAGGCCCCTTGCCCTTTCCAAGGGAATACTGCTTGTTAATAAAGAATTGCTCAGGGTAGGAAAGACTTTTGCTCTGCTGTTTCCCTGGAAGGATCTCTGGTTTGTGTTTAGGATTTTAGGATGTGTCACTGAGAGTAAGACTCTGTATCACCTGCATATGGTATATAACTCCAGTCTAGGGGTTGAGAATCCTGGCTAGACAACCACCATCAAGTTACTTAATTATTTGAGTATCTTAGCTGCTGCATTTGTAAAACAGGGACGGACACCTTCCTTGCCCACCCCATGTGTTGCAAGGAGGCTAACATATGCAGAAGTACTTTAAAGAGATCAAAGCGTTTACTAGGTAGGCAGCAAGCACAATGCATCTTTGACTCCTGGCCAGGAAGTCAAAGATGAGGTTGAGTAGGAGCTCCGCCACACACTTTCTGGGGCAGGATGCTTAACCTATCTGAGCCTCCTGCCCCCATCAAGGAATGGAGTGTGGGTATGGGAGTGTGCCTTGTGAGATGCCAAGAATATCGCTATGCAGGGTGTGAAATTACTGAGATCTGACTATCATCAGACATAGCGTACTGGTTTTTCCTCCCACCTTAGGCTGAGCTAGAGAAGTGAGCATGGCTCTCCACTGCCCCTCTTCCTTTGGGGTGTACATCTCAGAAAAGTAGAATGAATTTCTTATCCTCTTTTGAGGAAACATAACTCTCCCCTCTCTGTGTCCCTTTTTCCCAGTCACCCTGAGGCAGAAGACAGTAGGTTCATTCCCAGGCTTCTACAGAAAGTTGGGACAGCTGTCCTCCAAAGAAAAGGCTAACCCCTGGGGAAGCTGGCACTAAAGCAGGGTATAAAATAGGAGAGGAACCTCATGCATGTCTACTTCCCAGAATCGGGAAGAATGTCTAACAAAACCAGCATTCCCAGAAGAGGGAAGGATGAGGCTGTCTGTGTTAGAATAGCTTTCAAGTAGGGTTAGCAGAACAACTCAGAAGTGGGAAGAACATTCCTCATGTTCACCCAAGACAAGCTGTGAGGCTGCCTTAGTTCCCGACCCAGCTCTGGCTTTACTTCCAGCCTCCTCCCAGAACCTATCTTGTCCCATTGCAGCAGCATGTTCCTTGTCCAAACTATTCACTGTTGCTTGCAAAATGCCAGAGGAGGGTATGGGGAGATGCTGCTGAGGAGCATAGACTCCCGAGAGCCACGGCACTTCCTCAAAGTCTCAGCCTCATAGAATTTCACACTTGGCAGATTATGGCTCAGCTGGCACCCACATGCTATTCACCAAGTCAATCTGCTCCTCACACCCTGTGCCCAAGGCTCAGCAGGCAACACAGTCTATGATCCCAGTCATGGCCCTCAGCCCAGGACCCATTAGACTCAGGAGGCGGTAGGTAAAAGAAATTAAGAACTGACCCCACAGGAATGAACCTCACAGGCTCACAGTGATGAGAGGGGGGTGGAAATCTGGTTTGAATGTGGAAAAAATAAAAGATTTTAGCAATTAAATGGTTTTATCCTAGGGGCTACCACGTCTATGGAAATAAAGAATGGATTATTTTCCAGGAGGCAATATTTCAGATGCACCATCTCTCAAGAGGAATGTTGCCTTTAAAAGTCCTAACAAACACAGCTTTTACAATTTATGGACATTTGAAAGTGGTTCATGCTCCATCAAAGATTGCTTTCCTATAGTCCTTATGGCCTATAAATCAGTAGTATCACAGAAACCATTTGACTTTTCCAGAGAAGGTTTATTTGCTATCTCCAAAAATAATGGGGAAAAAATTGTAAAAACATTAACATAATACTAGTTTGAATAAAATCATGTAATCCCAGTGAACTGGGACCCTTTAAAAAATGACTATGAATGGGCCAGCCCGGTGGTGCACTGGAGAGTGCGCCGCTTGGGAGCACGGCGGGGCTCCCGCCAAGGGTTCGGATCCCATGTGGAGACCGGTTCCCGCTCACTGGCTGAGCGCGGTGCGGGCGCAACACCAAGGGTTGCGATCCCATTGCCGGTCCCCGGTACGGGCGCGACACCGAGGGTTGCAATCCCGTTACCGGTCAGTAAAAAAAAAAAAAAAGACAAAAAGGAGAAAATGACTATGAATTGGGTAGCCCTAACCTCTGCTCTTAGATACTTAGGAATGCCAAGATAACACGTGCAATTAATGTAAGCCTGACCCAGAGAGGACTCTCAGTTCTATCTTTTTTTTTTTTCACTCATTGTGCCCCATGGGGTGCCACTCAGCAGCAGGGGGCTGATAGAGCCCAGTGGAGGATGGGACACGCCCATTTCCAGCCCCAGAACCACCTTGTTCTTCAGAGCCACCTAGCCCAAAGCTGGTGTTGACTTTGTTGGCACCTGGGCAGGCCTGTACTGTATGTGGCCTGGATAAAGCCCAATGTCTTTGTAGCTTTACATCCTGGTTTTTCTGGGACAGTCTTGCTTCCCCTACCCTCTGGGATTGTTCCCTACCATCTCTGTCCCTCACCCTCTGAGAGGCTGGGGCCCTTATATGGGCCTCAGGGAAAGAGCTACAGGCTGGGGAAGCATTGCTTTTTATGGCTCTAAGTGCTTCTGACGAAATCCAGTCTCCTGATAACGTCGGCCTCCCAGAGCTCTTCCTTCCTTGCAGTTCAGCCTGATCTGAGGCTTGGGGAGCGACCTTCTCTCTCCAGCACCAGCGACACTGCTAAGGGCTGCCACGGTGTGGGATCAGAGAAAATCCTTTGTCCCTAGTTGGCTTTCTGTCCTTTTCCTCTCTGTATCTCCCCTGCCTGGCTGGTTTCCCTGAGGAGATCAGCTGGTTTCCACTGAAGAAGCATCTGCCTTCCTGGGCCACCATGGGGAAGAGTCTGATTAAGATTCACACCAGAGTCCGTGTACAGCTCCGGTTGACTAATCATTGCTTTCGGCCCCTAAGTGTGCGCATCCTGAGGATGGGGCCCCGGCTCCAGGGTAGGGTCCTGACTCCTGGGCCCCCCATCCCACTGGGAATTACCTCTGGTCAAGGGGATCAGCTGGAGCACCTCCAAGGTAAAAAAAAAAGACACTCTGTTTTGCTGTGCCACTTAGCCCAGATCCTTCCCATGGTACCAACCCATCCCAGAATAAGAAGTTTGATGAAGGGGCGGGGTGGATGGTGGCTTCTGGAGTAGTGAAAACTGAATTTCTTGCATAAGACTAACCTGGTATGGAATGATGACCTTATAGGTGAGGTGTTCTGTTGAGGGAGCAGAAGACTAATATTTACTGAGCAATTGTATTTGCCAGGCATTCTGCTAGAAATGCATACCTACCCATTATCTTGTTTACTGACAGTACCAACAAGTCACAATATAACGTGGCTTCTGACTTGCTCTCCTCTGATGTTACAGCATTTTCCTCTCTTCTTCCCCAGCAAGCTTAGGGCTTAGTTGTTGGCTAAGCTAAGCTTGCATTGAAATGACTACTGACAGCTAAGCTGGCCATACTTTGTAAGATCTGGCAGTCATAGCTGTCCTTGTTAAGGGACAGGCTTTGGAACAGTGTCAGGTGCCCTGTGGAATGGGACTGAGGTTCCAGAGAAAGTGGGCAGAGGAGTGCTTGCAACATCCTGCCACCAGGGCCTTATGGTTTCTGTTTTATCAGTGACCCATAACACACTCCAAGGTCCATATTCCTCATGCTGCACGTGCAAATGGGGATGTTGGGGAGGAATACTGGGTAAAATAAAGAGACATCAAAGGAACATCAAGAGCTCTGGAACAAAGGACAGGGGCTCTTAATTTCATGTTATTTCACAATAGTTTCTTGGGCAATTGGGACTTAAATCTAAGGCAGGTGCAGGCTGTTGACTTAATCCATCCTGGCCCATTGTTCCATTCCCATGAATCCAACTCCACGATCAGTAGCACCATGAAACAAGAGGCTTGGATTCCATCCTTGGCTTTGCCATTAACAACCAACCACATGACTTTAGGCAAATTATGTAACCTCTTGCCTGCACTACTTAATGGAGTTGTTGAAAGATAAAGTGCTTTATAACATTTAATACATTATACAAATTTAGTATTTTAGCATAGGAACAATCAAAATATAGCTAGGACTACGAGGAGCTTCTGAAAGCAGAATTTGAGATCTGTGGTAAATGTACCAATGGTGAGGAGATGGGGAGTCTAAGTGGATAGCAGGTGCCCTGCTTTTGCCCCCAACCCCCACCCGGTCCTACTCATTCATAACCCAGATTCCAGGGTTCATACTTCTGGAGAATCCCTACTGTGCCTGTGCTAAGACGGGCTCTGCCAGGCAGGCTGCTGGGGTACAAATAGCCAAGCCATGGAGGAGCCGACGAAGATGCAACACACTTTTGAGAGGTTACTGACACCTTTTTTAAAAAGACCTTTGGGCTTCTGGAGCTAGCTCTGAACTGAAAAACTCCCTAATCAGCCCTAGTTAGTTCAAACCTGCACTGAGCTGGGAATCTGGTTTGGTCTGGGACCATCAGGGTCTATTTCAGAGCAATAGAAGGCGACTAGCTTTTCTTGTCATAGGCCACCAAGGCAGGGAGAGCTGCACTAGCACTACCAAGATGGCCAGGAGTAGAAAATGCAGATGTTGAACCTGAACTAAGAAGCCATTTCCTTGGGAGCACTGTGATGTTAAGCCGTACTTGGTGACTATAAGCCCAGAGGCTCTGACCTGGGTGGCTATTGTTTAGTTGACCAAGGCAGGGAGAGCTGCACTGGCACTACCAAGATGGCCAGGAGTAGAAAATGCAGATGTTGAACCTGAACTAAGAAGCCATTTCCTTGGGAGCACTGTGATGTAAGCCGTACTTGGTGACTATAAGCCCAGAGGCTCTGACCTGGGTGGCTATTGTTTAGTTGAGGACGTAAACAACACCTGTTTTTTCCTGCCAGTGCTTGAACCCTGTGAGTCTTAGAAAGAGAAATGTTCCATCTGAGAAAGAGATAATGAGTATTTTAGGGGCCAGAAGACCATTTCTTCTAACAAATGTAAGAAGTTCCCCCTGACCCAACAAGATCTCAGTGACTACTTTGCACTCAGGAGTTTCTAAAGATCTGAGAGCTGTCAGCTTATTATACACCCAGATCCTTCTAAGGTGAAAAGAGGCAGCTGGCCAGGGATTACTCCCCTTCTGCATCAGGAAGCACTTAGGCATAGCAGAGAGGTTTCTGCTATCCCACAAGGTCAGTAGAGTAGAACTGGGAGGCTGAAGAAACTGATAGAAATTGTAGAACTCCAAAAGACTGACCTCATGAGCTCAAGACACTGTGTACTGGGTTGTTACAAGGATGCCCAGTTAGTATTTGACAATTATTTAGTATTTGATGAAGTCCAATTAGGCAAAAACATTCTCCTTCTCCCGATTCCTGCCTCTCAAGGCCCTCCACCCAAGAGGCAGACTTGAGATCTCTGAACCCTGGCCCCAGCTCTGCATCAGGGATAGCCTTTGACTCAGATTCTCTTTCAAACTGGGATTAAAACCAGACCCAGGGCACCAAACGCAGGAAAGGCAGAATCTTTAACAAAATAGGCCAAAACTATAAGCAAAAAGTAAAAAACAAACAAACAAAAACACCACAAGAAACTTCCAAAATGGCCATTCTGATTTCTGGTGCTTCTCTTGTCTTATTCTTGATATATCAAAATGGAGTGCAACTGGTCATGTGTGTTGCGCAGAAGGGCACGTGATTAAACAGAATGATTGCTATCGCACAGCAGTGTGTGTTGGGACACAGAAAGCCTACATGTGTTCCTTTTGCCTTGCAGGCCTAGAGTCCCTGCGGGATAGTGCCCATTCCACACCGGTGCGTTCCTCTTCCCACGGGGACAGCTTTCTGCCTCATGTGAGAAGCAGCAGGGCAGACAACAATGAACGAGTAGCTGTGATTGCGGATGAGGCCTACAGCCCTGCAGACAGCGTGCTGCCCACCCCTGTGGCCGAGCACAGCCTGGAGTTGATGCTGCTTTCCCGGCAGATCAACGGAGCCACCTGCAGCATTGAGGAGGAGAAGGAGTCTGAGGCCAGCACACCAACTGCTGCTGAGGTGGAGGCCCTTAGGGGAGAGCTGAGGGCACTGTGTCAGGGGCACGGCGGGCCAGAGAAGGAACAGGTGAATAAATTTGTTTTAAGTGTCCTCCGTTTGCTCCTTGTGACCATGGGACTCCTCTTTGTTTTGCTCCTCCTCCTGATCATCCTTACCGAGTCTGACCTTGACATTGCCTTTTTCCGCGATATCCGCCAGACCCCTGAGTTTGAACAGTTCCACTATCAATACTTTTGTCCCCTCAGGCGATGGTTTGCCTGCAAAATCCGCTCAGTGGTGAGCCTGCTCATTGACACCTGAGAAGGCATGACTCCTCCCAGTAACTAGCCAGGTGGACCAAGGAGCCCAGCTACTCACTCCCAGCAATGGGACCCATTGCGGAACCATCGGCACATATACCAAATCCTCCTCTCATGACTCAAAAGTCCACTGCAGCCTAGGAGGGTTTTTTCCCAGAAGAAGAAAGGAATAGGCCCATGCCCTTTCTAAACAAACTGGGAAAACATTTACTTCAGAGGTTCTTTCAAGAAAGGCTCAGCAACTCTATTTCTCATCCTTCTGATTTGCAGGATAATTTTTGGTTTTGAATTTTGATTTTTCATAGATGTGTATTATTTTGATAGGCCCATGCCCTTTCTAAACAAACTGGGAAAACATTTACTTCAGAGGTTCTTTCAAGAAAGGCTCAGCAACTCTATTTCTCATCTTTCTGATTTGCAGGATAATTTTTGGTTTTGAATTTTGATTTTTCATAGATGTGTATTATTTTGAAAGTATCAAATAAAAATAATTTATTTTACTATTACTGATTATTACAGTAGTGTCACCTACCAGATGGGACACTAGTTGAAGACTAGGGAGCTGTTGTCCTCTTGTGTCCTGCAGGAGCTGTCCTACTAGAGCTACTGGGTTCCAGTAGATTCACCACAGCAGCCTCAGCAGGGCAGGCCAGGGGTCTGGACAATGGGGGCTGTTTAGGTTTTCTTGCCAGACAACTTTTAAAAAAGTAAACATCCATGTAGAATGATTAAATGGAAAGTTGCTTCTTATGATGGTCTGAGTTGGATTTTCTTCTCCTTTTGTTTTTTCAAATCTGAGCAGAGTGGGCATCTGAAGGGACCACCGCTACAGCAGCAGCAGCAGAAGGGGTGGGGTAAGTCTGTCCCCTTAGACTAGAGCCTAGTGGGCATCACCATGAGTTTTGTATAATGAACTTAGACTTCTGTGGGTTTTTTCCTGAAAAACCTCAAGACTTTTACAGTGCTCCAGAGGCATTAAATGAATTCAGTGGTGCCAGAGATAGCACTTTCAGAAATGTTGGACAAAGTGTAGTTAACAGAAACCAGAGCTAAGTTACCTGAGAGAATGTTGAGATTCAAAGAGCAGTGCTTTTTGTACACAACCCCCCTCCTAAAAAGACTATTTCAATTTATATTTTAACAACGAAATGTTATTTTCTTATCAATTCATATTGTTTTTACTTTATGGATTAAGAAAATAGAACCTGATGAACTAAACTATTCAAGAAAGAAACTGGTCCTGAGAATGAAAAGCCTCAGAAAATAGAATTCCAAGATCAACAAATAGCCTTGCAAGGGGCCAGGAAAAGAATCTCTTTAAAAAGGATTTCTAAAAGATGCCTACAAAACAGAAGGTGAACATGGCAAAGACCAACACTTAGATGTAGAAATGCTGCCCCCTCGAGTCATCCTCTGCATCAGGAAAATAAGTTCTAGGAAAGCACTTGCCATCCTTGCTGAGGGAAGCCCTGGAAGCACAGGCACATGAAGGGTAAGTGTGGGGTCCTAGGCCTGAGCTCTGCACCTATTAGAACTAACCACACACAAGAGCTTGTTTTCATCTCAGGGAGAGATTTCTAAGTCATCTGGGGCCTGAAGACTTATTTAAGGAAGGTCAGTGGACATATTCCTGTGATCCACACCACAGTGGAGCAGCTGCTGTTGACACCCTGTGATGTTGGATGGCCCCAAATGCAGAACAGAGTGAGTCACTTGTAGATTTAATCTCCCTTATTTTGCCCCCGAGATGGTAGAACCATGTACATGTTCAGAATATAACAGCCATGGAACAATTGGGGTTTTTTTCGAGGGGGGCAGGCAGAAGATTTGCTGATTTTAAAGAAAGATGCTCTTTCATCTAGAACAGGGTTTGGCAAACTTCTGTAAAGTTGTAGATAGTAAATATTTTTTTATATTGGTTTGCGGGCCACACTCGGTCACAACTACTCAGCTCTGCCATCATAGCACAAAAACAGCCATAGATAATGTGTAAAAGAAGCAGCATGGCTATGTTTCAATAAAACTATAGAAATAGATGATGAGCTGAGTTTGGCCTACAGGCCATAATGTGCCAACTCTGATCTAGACAGTAAAACTGATCCTTGCCAGTATGTCAGCAGAAGAAGGTCAGTTCCAGACATGTGTTAAAGATCTAGGACCATTTCCTGGTGAAGGCAATGGGATAGCTTGTTTAAAGGGTGTTTGAATAACCAACCAGCAAAGAGATGTCTGATGCCAAGATCAAGTACTGGAATGCTAAAATGCACCAGAATCTAAAAATGGAAGAGGGCCTCTCTGATCATTTCCATACCAGCAACAATTTGGGCAGAATTACAAACATCTATTTACCAAGTGACAAGACAAACTAAGGTAGATCCTAGTAAAGATTAGGGATTACTTAAAACCAACTAGCCACTGCCACTTGTCATCTACACAGCAAAGATTTTAGTTAGTACAGGACTAAAGTGGAAAGTAGACCCAGAGATGAAAAGGCTGCCAGGAGATGGGGGCTGGTGTTAACCTGGATTTCTACTGTCTTATGCAACATAGCTGATTACCTTTTAGTGTAGTGCTCCTACCTCAGTCTGTAGAATATGGTGTTTCTATGCAGTGAGTGATAGCCTTGACTCTAACCTTTCATATTCACATTAGAAAGAAATGCAGTATTCCACTTCCTGGTATGTTACTTATGTCTAGAGTTCTAACAGTACAGTAGTCCATACCATTTCCAACAGCTGAATTTTGCTCTCTGAACAGAAACTTTTGGGTTATTTGTGTTTTTTTTTCAGGCTTATCCCAGAAAATATGGAGAGAAAAGTTTCCTTCAATTTGCTTTTCAAATAGTGCTTGAATAACAAACCTCCTTCGTTGGTGATTAGTCTTTTTTGGTATCTCCCCACCATTAAAAATTGTTCAAGTTTTTAACTTTGTGTTCTACTATGTCTCTCATTTTCTCTCAAAATTAGTTTTATCTCATTCTAGAAAAAGCAATGGTTTCCATAGCTTCATCTATAAGAGGAAATAAAACTCTTAGTAAAAGAGTGTACTGCATCTTTAAGCAGTAGAGGGTAAACTACCTGCAAATGTGAATTTCTTAGTTTCATTTAAAAATATACAGTTGTTAACCTTTTGTGTGCCAAAAACTCTTACGTTACATTTTCCTTCAAAGCAATGTACTTTTTTCTACATATGCAGTATGTAGTTAGCATAAAATCATTGGTGCCATGAAGATTATTTTTAAACTTAAATAAATACTTAAATATGGAAGAGTGGGCTCTTTCTTTACTAACTTACAGCTTGTCTGACTTTTTCCCCTCTTAATGTTACCAACATATGGATTAAAGGATAGCAGTGGTATTGACACTGCTGTTCACTACTGGGATCATGTAAAATAATAATTTTGTTTATATCCATCTATTTATCTTTGTCTCTTCCCTCAAAATAAATACTGTTAGAAACCAAGAAGCTGTAAATGTGGAATAATTCTAGAGATTAGTTGAACCTTGTTTTTCTAATGAGGAACACCAAGAAGGTTAAGTGATTTTCCCAAGATTACACAGTCTTAGAGCTCAAAGTAGAACCTCGTTGGTCCACCTTCTAGTCCAGTATTCTTCCTCAAGCCTGGAGTAAGTGGGAGAACAGAAAACACTTCCTATGAAGGAAACAGAATGATGTCACGACTGGGGCTGGCCTGTGGTTCACTCGGGAGAGCGTGGTGCTGACAATGATGTCACCACTGAAGTAACAAACCTCATATTTATAATTTACAAAACATGTGCCTATAACATTATCTCATCTGATATGTAACCATTACTCTCTGGCTACAGAACTGGTAATGGTCTTCTAAATTCCATGAGGCTCAAAGGCGAAACTAGGGGCTGGTCCACTGTGCTAGCTTATTATCTAATCTTCCTGTTCTCAATTCTACCCACCCTACAATCCTCCATTCTACTGCCAGATCATCTTCCTAAACACCAATCAGGTTATGTCACTTACCTCCAAATTTTCTGAGGTTCCCACTACCTATAAAGTGATATCCAGTGTACTGTTCCCAGTGGAGTTTGTTTTTATGATAAAAGTCTTTGAAGTGGTCTGGAGAGGAAAAAACATAAGAACCAACGGGACTTGGGTGGTTTCCCATGGCCCTACAGATTTATAGCAGCCCCCTTTCAGCTGATACCTTACTGAGAACTTACCAACGCACACACCCTTGTAGGACTCTGGCACCCACTCGCTCTGCTTTCGGTTCCTCCAGCACAATCAAGCCCATGTGCATGTGAACACACTTTTGGTTTTAGCTCATGAACAGGCTTCCTCTACAGACCACTACAACCTGCTGATGGAGTGGAGTAAAACAGGCAAAGCATACTTTTAATACATTTCCTCTTTCACGGCTTCCATGTGCATGTGAACACACTTTTGGTTTTAGCTCATGAACAGGCTTCCTCTACAGACCACTACAACGTGCTGATGGAGTGGAGTAAAACAGGCAAAGCATACTTTTAATACATTTCCTCTTTCACGGC